>NW_019944685.1:44413-83373 GCF_002910315.2 Salvelinus sp. IW2-2015
TTACATATGGACAGTACCAAAACAAGTACATATGGACAGTACCAAAACAAGTTACATATGGACAGTACCAAAACAAGTTACATATAGACAGTACCAAAAACAAAGTTACATATGGACAGTACCAAAAACAAGTTACATATAGACAGTACCAAACAAGCTACATAGTGGACAGTACCAAAACAAGCTATATATAGACAGTACCAAAAACAGTTACATATGGACAGTACCAAAACAAGTTACATATAGACAGTACCAAAACAAGTTACATATGGACAGTACCAAAACAAGTTACATATAAGACAGTACCAAAAACAAGCTACATATGGACAGTACCAAAACAAGCTAACATATGGACAGTACCAAAACAAGTTACATATGGACAGTACCAAAACAAGTTACATATGGACAGTACCAAAACAAGTTACATATAGACAGTACCAAAACAAGCTACATATGAAAGTACCAAAACAGTTAACATATAGACAGTACCAAAACAAGTTACATATAGACAGTACCAAAACAAGTTACATATGGACAGTACCAAAAACAAGTTACATATGGCAAGTACCAAAACAAGCTACATATAGACAGTACCAAAACAAGTTACATATAGACAGTACCAAAACAAGTTACATATGGACAGTACAAACAAGCTACATATGGACAGTACCAAAACAAGCTACATATAGACAGTACCAAAACAAGTTACATATGGACAGTACCAAAACAAGTTACATATGGACAGTACCAAACAAGTTACATATAGACAGTACCAAAACAAGTTACATATGACAGTACCAAAACAAGTTACATATGACAGTACCAAAACAAGTTACATATAGACAGTACCAAAACAAGCTACATGTGGACAGTACCAAAACAAGCTACAAATGGACAGTACCAAAACAAATGATCTAATGATTCTGTCTCTTCGCAGCAAAATCTGCAGAGCTGGATGGTTGTACCCCCATATATATATACAATTTTATTGGTTGCAAGAATTTTGGCCTAATGTCAAATGTCCTATATCCTCGCCCACGTGGAAATTCCGTAAGGTAATGTATATGCCAATTATTTGATGATTTTCATCTTTTTAAGTTGTTACATTTGAAATGGATTATGATTGAGACGATCTCACAACCGAACCTGAAGATTTCAGGATAAAGGTAAATCCAAAGTGCATATTTATCACAATGCACTAGCCTTGACCTAAAGGTGGGTCCTCACCCACTGATTAGGAAACACTAGTGTTGACTAAGGTTGATTAACTATGGTGTTTGGAGCGACTGTCGTAGATTAATCAGAATTAGTTGGGTAACATAGATAAGATGTTTTATTTTCATCATATGCTTGTGAGATACTTGTCATTAGAATGTTTCCCTTTGGACTATAGGGTTGGCAGTTGCATTTCCTTCTCAGCTAGGCTTAGTCACATTGGGGCGCAGAGAGGGGAGAGGTCAGGCTTGTCTTCACATGTGAATGTGTCTGTAACTATTCCTAAACCATGTGAAGGGATGGCGTGATTAATGGGGAACCAGTTAGTTGTCTCCACTATGTCTGTACGCCAGTCACTCCCTCCTTTTCTCATTGGGGGGAGGAGGATGGCAGTGTCTGGAACCATGTATGTCCCCTCTGATGTTGAACTTATCTTCATAGTATATGACCTAGAGGTCACTCCCCTTAGTGAGCTTCTCCAGGAGTGGGGACAAGAGGGGTGTATTTGAGATGGGTGTATCTAGAATTGACAATTGATATATGCCATTGGATGAGTAATGAGGACCTCGTCCAAGAGACCAAACTGAACGATAATTTATAGCTAATGCTATCTGGCTATGGGATACTCCTCTTTCAAGTAAAAGGTTCTTTTGTTGATGCTATAAAATACTGTGTGTTTAGTCGCAACGTCTGTTCACTATTCACACATACAGTACAAGAGTGTTAGATCATAGTTCACCCWAAATCACCCTAAATGGTGGTAGTAAACTCATCATAACGCTTTCTGTTTTTAACTGGGCGCTTTTCCCTGTCTCCTCTCCCAGAGAGATAARGTACTTCACTGTAAGACTATCCTCTCAAATGTATTTTGAGGGATAAAACTTGCCAAACGAGATCAACGAGGACTTAAATGTTTTTGCATAGCCAGCTGTGAGATATATTTGTATTTTTTTAAATATATATATATTTTTTTAAACAATCTGTAATTTAATTTCACATATTTAGAATGAGTGTTCTTAGCTAGAATCATTGGTAATAATCTACACAACATCTGTCCCTTTTATCCTTTAACTGAAATCTCTGAATCTCCATGACTGAATAACTGTCTGTTTATATGGATCAACTAGTGTTCAACTAGCGTACAGGCACGTTCGTCTCTTTTAAGATATTGTTTTAAAGCTCTATGTGATTTCTACAGTTCCAATATGAGAAAGCTCCAGAAATGTAGTTATTGACACATTTCACGCTCTTGAAATGAATCGCTCTGTTACAGTTACCTGAACCATTCCTACAGTACGAGTCATTACAGCATGTCATATGTAGGAGTCATTACAGTAGTCCTATGTAGGAGTCATTACAGTAGTCCTGTGTAAGAGTCATTACAGTAGTCCTGTGTAAGAGTATTTACAGTAGGGATCCAGGTGTGTGCAGGCCTTTGTGATCACAGACACTACTGAGATTTGTTTGATCAGTTGGTAGAGCTGGGTTGTAACAAAAGCCTGCACATCCTCAGCTCTCAAGGACTGGAGTCGCCGAATGTGCTGTACTGATGTTGGAGAAATGTTGTTGTTTTACTCTTGCTTCTATCTGTGGGTCTTGAAATGAACAGTTCCCCTGCAGGGTCATATTCATTACAAACACCTGTAGAAAAACTTTTTGCAACCGTCCACAAAACAAGCATTCTTATTGGACATGTTTAGTGGTCTCTCCCTGTTTCAAGCCATTTTCTTCCCTTCGCTGTGTAATTAACTTGACACCTGTGAACCTACCCAGTATGAAATGACCAATAGTCGAAGTGAGATTCACTATATTCTATTAGGTAATAACTCTGTGCCTCAGGCATTAAGTCAGTGCTTTGATGTTTATTTGGCAGTACGTCAACCGGCCTCCAAACCGCAGACCACATGGTAACCACGCCAGACCCACGGCCAACGCAGACCACATGTACCCCAGCCCAGGCTCCAACCGCCTCCAAACCGCAGACCACATGGTAACCACGCCAGCCAGGACGTCCAACCGCCTCACAACCGCAGACCACATGGTAACCACGCCAGCCCAGGACGTCCAACCGGCCTCCAAACCCAGACCACATGGTAACCACGCCAGCCCCAGGACGTCCAACCGGCCTCCAAACCCAGACCACATGGTAACCACGCCAGCCCCAGGACGTCCAACGGCCTCCAAAGCAGACCACATGGTAACCACGCCAGCCCCAGGACGTCCAACCGGCCTCCAAACTCAGACCAATGGTAACCACGCCAGCCCAGGACATCCAACCGCCTCCAAACCTCAGACCACCATGGTAACCACGCCAGCCCCAGGACGTCCATCCGTCTTCTTCACCTGATGTGTGAGACGAGTCACCCAGACAGCGGATGGAAACGGTGGGTTTATTGCAACAACTGAATCATTTCTACATAACTGTTGGACAGTACCAAAACAAATGATCTAATGATTCTGTCTCTTCGCAGCAAAATCTGCAGAGCTGGGATGGTTGTATCCCCCATATATATATACAATTTTATTGGTTGCAAGAATTTTGGCCTAATGTCAAATGTCCTATATCCTCGCCCACGTGGAAATTCCGTAAGAGTAATGTATATGCCAATTATTTGATGATTTTTCATCTTTTTAAGTTGTTACATTTGAAATGGATTATGATTGAAACGATCTCACAACCGAACCTGAAGATTTSAGGGATAAAGGTAAATCCAAAGTGCATATTTATCACAATGCACTAGCCTTGACCTAAAGGTGGGTCCTCACCCACCGATTAGGAAACACTAGTGTTGACTAAGGTTGATTAACTATGGTGTTTGGAGCGACTGTCGTAGATTAATCAGAATTAGTTGGGTAACATAGATAAGATGTTTTATTTTCATCATATGCTTGTGAGATACTTGTCATTAGAATGTTTCCCTTTGGACTATAGGGTTGGCAGTTGCATTTTCCTTCTCAGCTAGGGCTTAGTCACATTGGGGCGCAGAGAGGGGAGAGGTCAGGCTTGTCTTCACATGTGAATGTGTCTGTAACTATTCCTAAACCATGTGAAGGGATGGCGTGATTAATGGGGAACCAGTTAGTTGTCTCCACAATGTCTGTACGCCAGTCACTCCCTCCTTTTCCCATTGGGGGGAGGAGGATGGCAGTGTCTGGAACCATTATACCACACCTCTGATGTGTTGAACTTATCTTTCATAGTATATGACCTAGAGGTTCACTCCCCTTAGTGAGCTTCTCCAGGAGTGGGGAGAAGAGGGGGTGTATTTGAGATGGGWGTATCTAGAATTGACAATTGATATATGCCATTGGATGAGGTAATGAGGACCTCGTCCAAGAGACCAAACTGAACGATAATTTATAGCTAATGCTATCTGGCTATGGGATACTCCTCTTTCAAGTAAAAGGTTCTTTGTAATGTCCCTAAGATCTGTGGTTCGTCATGTGAGTTGAGAGGGGTGTATCTTGGCTATAAAAGATACTAAGAARTATTTTGTAGGCACTCTAAGAGAAATCATTTTATAGACKCTGAATTGATCTGAGAGTCAAAAAGGGCTATGGTGAAGCTCATATAATTAAAGATGGACTTTAAAATATAACTCTGACTTGTGTGTGGTTTGCTCTCTCATATTTGGTAACACAGGAAATTACCACGACAGGACACAGGGATGATTAACTCTGGTGTTGAGGGACACAGGGTTGATTAACTCTGGTGTTGAGGGGACACAGGGTTGATTAACTCTGGTGTTGGAGGGGGATCCAGGTGTGTGCAGGCCTTTGTGATCACAGACACTACTGCTAGATTTGTTTTTGATCAGTTGGTAGGAGCTGGGTGTGTAACAAAAAAGCCTGCACATCCTCAGCTCTCTAAGGACTGGAGTCGCCGAATGTGCTGTACTGATGTGGAGAAATGTTTTGTGTTTTACTCTCTGCTTCTATCTGGGGTCTTGAATGAACAGTTCCCCCTGCAGGGGTCATATTCATGTACAAACACCGTAGAATAACTTTTTGCAAACCGTCCACAAAACAAAGCATTCTTATTGGACTGTTTAGGTGCGTTTCTCCCTGTTTCAAGCCATTTTCTTCCCTTCGCTGTGTAATTAACTGACACCCTGTGAACCTACCCAGATATGAAATGACCAATAGTCGAAGTGAGATTCACTATATTCTATTAAGGTAATAACTCTGGTGCCTCATGGCATTAAGTCAGTGCTTTGATGTTTATTTGGCAGTAGTCAACCGGCCTCCAAACCGCAGACCACATGGTAACTCACGCCCCGAGGCCCAACGGCAGAGACCACTATGACACCCAGCCCAGGCCAACGCCTCCAAACCGCAGACCACATTGGTAAACCACGCCACGCTCCACGGACGTCCAACCGGCGCTCACAACCGCAGACCACATGGTAAGACCACGCCAGCCCAGGACGTCCAACCGGCCTCCAACAACCCAGACGCATCATGGTAACCACGCCAGCCCAGACCGTCAACCGGCTCCAAACCTTGCAGACCTACATGCGTAACACGCCACCCAGGACTCGTTCAACGCCCCAAACATGACCCACATGGTAACCACGCCAGACTCCCAGACGTCAACCGGCCCTCCAAACTCCAGACCAAATCGGAACACGCCAGCCACAGGACGTCCACCGCTTAACCTCAGGCCGTCACCGCCAGACTCTCCTCTTTACCTGATGGTGAAGAACAGTCACCCCCAGACAGCGGATGGAAAAACGGTGGTTGTTTATTGCAACAACTGAATATCTTCTACATGAACTGTTGATGCTATAAATACTGTAGGGTTTAAGCTCACAAACGTCCTTCCACTATTCCACTAGCCAAGCTGGACGGAGAACGAGTGTTAGATGGCATCAGTGCGTCACCCTCAAATCACGTAATGGTGGTGTAAAGCTGCAGCTCATAACCGTTCTGTTTCTTAACTCGGGCGGCGCGGGTGCGTGGGGTTCCGGTCTCCTCTCCAGAAGAAGATATGCTCTTCACGTAAGACTATCCTCTCAAATGTATTTTGAAGGTATAGACACTGTGCCAAATAACGAGATCAACGAGGACTTAAATTTTTTGCATAGCCACTGTGAGAATTATATTGTATTTTTTTAAAATATAATTTTTTTTTAAAAATGAGTATAAACGAATCGTGTAATTTAATTCTCACAGTTTTTAGAATGAGTTGTTCCTTTAGCTCATACAGTTGGTAATATCGAACAAATGCTGTCACTTTTAGTCCTTTAACTGAAATCTCTGAAATTTCCATGGCACTGGTCAATAATCTATCTGTTATTACTTGGATCAACTCAGTGTTACGACGGCACTCGATGCCTCTTACGAGATATGTTAAAGCCTATTGATTTCACCCACTTTGCACATATGTAGATACAGCTACCAGAATATGTTAGATCGTTATTGCGTACACATTTCACCGCTCTTGAAAATGAATCGCTCTGTTAGCAGTTTACCTGAACCTATTCCTACGACGTGAGGAGTCCATTACAAGCTAGCGCCAATATGTATGGAGCCAATATACAGTACCGGGTCTATAGTGTACGCGAAGTATTACAACTATGTCCATATGTAGCAGTCCGCTTAACAGTAGTCCAGTGGTGTAGAGCTCAGTCTGACAGTAGGTCTAAGCAGATACAGTACAGTAGGCATACCAGGTCTAATGTGAGACATTAACACAATGTATGCCAGGAGCATTACAGGTAGGTCTATGTAGAGACATCTACAAAGTCGTATTAAGGCAGTCAACAGTGCATTATGAGAGTCAAGTAGGTCAACTGATGTCATCATTACTAGATGTCATATACAAGGGCATTCATTGACCTATGGAAGTCAGCATAGACAGTAGTTCTACTGTTAGGACGTCATTACAGTAAGGCAATATGTAGGCACGTGATTACCAGCAGTCCTATGTAGGAGGGGGGGGAGTTGAATACCATGTAGGTCAAATATGTTAGACTCCATTAGAGCGAGGTAGAGCCTATTGTGGAGCCATGTATTACAGTAGACCTAGCGGGTGTAGGAGAGTCATTACAGTCAGCATATGTAAGAGTCATCTACTGTCGACTACTATGTAGGAGTCATTACAGTGAGTCAGCCGAGCCATTATGAGTAGCGGCCATTTACAGTAGTCCTATGTAGGATGCTGCGATTACAGCTAGGTCACATATTAGACATTAAGAACTCGAGAGTTCCTATGCCAGTCATGTACAAGTAGGTCTAGTGTAGGAGCATTACAGTAGGTTCTAGTAGAGTACATAAACAGTAGGCCTTTTTGCATGGCACGTCATTACAGTAGGCCTATGTAGGTAGTCATTAACACGTAGTCATATTGTAGGGTGTGCATTACAGTAGGTCTCATGTAGGAGTCATCAACGATAGGGCTTTGTAGAAGGAGGTGGTCATTGACAGTACGGCCTGTATGGTTCTCAAGGGGAAGTCTATCTTACAGTAGCTCATAATGTAGGGTGGTGCCATTACAGTAGGTCTATGTATCGAGATCATATACACCTAGTGCGCCTTTTGTAGGATCCATGTAACATGGCGTAGGGTTCTATGTAGATCATTACAGGTACCTATCTAGGGTTCATTACCCTAGGTATGTAGGGTTGCAAATACAGTAGGGTCGCCTTGGTAGGAGTCCATTTAAAGATTAGGCCCTATGTAAGAGTACGACTTACAGTAGGCCTATGTATGAGTCAATCTATCACGTAAGGTTCCACTCTTGTAGGAGTCATACCTAGTAGGCTTGTGTAAGAGTCCATTACAAGTAGGCCTTATGTAGGAGTCCATTAAACATGTAGTCCTATTAGAGTTCATTTACAGTAGTCTTTGTAAGATCATTACAGTAAACCCTATGTAGTAGTAACATGTATCAGTAGGACGGTGTAGGAAGTCATTACAGTATGCCTAAATGTAGGAGTTCATTACAGTAGCCTTGTGTAAGAAAGTCATTGCCGTAGGTCTATGTAGGAAGCTATTAACTGTAGTCCTATGTAGGAGTACATTATTGGTGCAGCCCCTAAAGTGTAATCAAGCCAACCCATAAAATAACAGTGGATCACAAAAAATGTATTACTTCAGCGTTGCGTTCTTTACTACTCAACCCTAACCCACACAACTCTCCAAGGCTGGTTTCCCAGACACAAAATAAACCCCTAGTATTGGTACTAAAAAGCCACTGTCAATTTAAATGCCCCATTAAACATGTTATAGTAGTCCAGGCGGGCTAATCTTGTCCGGGAAACCAGCCCCAACTGTATAGCATAAACCTACCCTCCTGCCATGGCTTCTGACACAGGTAAGGGGAAGACCTCCACACGGTTCCCCAACAGCCCAACAGAAGCTCCACGACAGGTCAGCATGTAACTGGGTCCTTGTTGTCCCCTTTGGGCCTGTACCCCAGCTTCCTCTTTCTCCATCCTTTTCCAGCTCCTGGTGGGACGGGAATCCGGTCATCCAGATCCTGGGTTGGGCAAGCTTGGGGAATTCAATGTGGCCGCTGGCAGCCTTAGTGGGGATCAGGAGGAGATCAATGGTATCAGCCTAGAGAAAGCAGGTAAGATCCACTAGGTTTATCTGCGCTCCCAACAACAAAGAGATGTTTCCTGAGTGGGTATCGTCAGTCACAGAAAGAGACAGCAGAGGTGTGTGAACAGTCCTTGTGCCTTTAGTCCCCTCTCTTGTGTCTCTCTCCGCGTCTCTCTGCTGTCTCTCCTCCTGTCTCTCTCTGTCCTCTCATCTGCGGTCTTCTCTCTCCTCTCCTCATCCTCTGTTTCTCTCTCTGTCTCTCTCTCTCTCTCTCTTTTCGTCTCTCTCTCTCATGCTCTCTTCTATTGTGCTGTCCCTCTTTGTGTGGCGGGAATGAGGTGTGTACTCTGCAAGCTCAACCTTTTACCCATTGGTTCTTGTGCCATCCGTCTTGACCTGGTGATAACTACCTCTATGCCAAACTAGATAGACATGGGAGATGGCGAGCCAACCGGGACGAACGTTGTGGTGGGCCATGTGTGTGTATTGTTATTTCGGGTGGACAATTAAGCCGCCATTTGGTGAGGCTGCCCTTTCCCAAATTAATGAATGACTGCCTTTTTGAATCATTTACCTAAACAACCAACACTGAATAACGATTATCAAATATACTGGCCAATTTGAGCCCTGTTCTCTACCAAAGTACAGATAAGGTTGAAAAGATTAACTCAGATGAAAGACGAAACACAACGTAATCTTTGAATACTTCTAAAATTCAACCAACAGCAAATCCTATACTGTTACAGAAATGTTTATGCAGTTCCACATACAGAACGTTTTTAGTTGCCACACAATTATCATGAATAAATATATAGTAGTTTTTGTTACATCAATGCGTTGAATCTTGTACGTTCCAGAAAATATACTGATCTTTGAAAAATCATGTTTTATTGATTGAGAGTAATTACAATTGAACTGTTGATTTGATGTTGTTATCCTCACTTTTCTTTTTAGCAACACGGCTTGTCCTTATTATGAAATGAAGCTGTATTATAATGGATATGAAGTATGCAAGTTATTGAGCAAAACAAATCTTCACAACTGAAAAAAACGCATATGGTAATTAAAATAAAACCTTTAGCTTTTGATATCAAACTTTAAACAAAGATCAGGAAAATACGAGAATGGAACAATCCTTGTAATACAAATGGTCAGTAACCTTATTATGGTTTTTGGTCAACAAGTGGACGTTTCCTAGTCCAAGCTGAAGTGGATAGAAGCTTAGAGAATATGTTGTTATCACTAACCCAAGCTAAAGCAATGGAAGAACAGCAGAAGAACTCTCACGCCGACAGAACTGCCGATAGGTCGGCCCGCTCACTAACGCTCGCTTCTTCACCTTGCTGAAGGAACCAAATCGACCCGTTAGTGACGAAACCTAGCACAGTTCTCACCTCGTAATCGCATCGCATCACGCTCAGGGCCACAACCAACGATTCGTCAGTGGGTCCAACAACTCGTCATGGGGCGCCAACAGCTCGTCAGTGGCCAACAACTCGTCAGTGCCAACAACTTGTCAGTGCAATCAACTCGTGCAGGGCCAGACAACTAGTCAGGTGGCACAGCTCGTCAGTGGGGCCAACAACTCGTCAGTGGCCAACAACTTGTCAGTGGCAACGAAAACTCGTCAGGGGCCAACAAACTAGTCAAGGGGCCAACAACTCGTCAGTGGGCCAAACAAACTCGGTCAGGGTCCAAACAAACTCGTCCAGTGGCCAACAACTCGTCAGGGCCAGACGAACTCGTCAGGGGCCAACTAACCGTCAGGGGCCAACCAAACCATCGCAGTGGCCAACAACTCGTCAGTGGCCAACAAACCTCGTCAGGTGGCCAACAATCGTCAGGGCCAACAACTCGTCAGCGGGCCAACAACTCGTCAGGCGGCCAACAAACTCGTCCGTGGCCAACAACTCGTCAGGTGGCCAAGCAACTAGTCCAGTGTGCCACAACATCCGTCAGGGCCAACAACTAGTGCAGTGGCCAACAACGTGGGGGGAACCCCTAGCAGCCTAGCGGGTACCAGTCAGAGCTACAGACAGTACAAGTATGAAGAATACAGTACAATCAAAAGTTGGACACACCTACTCCTTACATTTTTTGATGTTTTTTTTTACTATTTTCAAAAACTATAAAATGGAGCTCGGTCCTTTTACCAAAAATAGGGGCAATCTTCTTTACAGAATACCTGATCGTGCTTCACCTGTTTTTGTGTCCTGTCTCCAAACCCCCCATAAATGTTCTCCATCTCCCCATTGATCCCTGTTAGTATCTGGGTGTTCCCATGTTGTTGTTCTGTTGCCAGTTCGTTTTGGGTTCGTGCAACGTCACCAGCGTTTTTTCCTCGCTTGGCTCCCTGTCTTTTCTAAAGTTTTCCTTAGTTTTTTCATAGTTTTTCCCCTACCCTGACCTCTGCGCTGCCCTGAACCAGACCTGGCCTGCCCTGACCCAGACCTCTCGCCCTGACCTTGCCTGCCACCACGGACCCTGGAGCCTGCCCCTGCCCTGACCTGACCTCTGCCTGCCTTGACCCAGACCTCTGCCTACCCTGACACTGAGCCTCCTGCCCTGACCCGACCCCTGCCTGCCCTGACCCAGACCTCTGGCCGTACCCTGACCCTGAGCCTGCTCTCGCCCTGACCCCTGGAGCCTGCTGCCCTGACCCTGACCTCTGCTAACTGACACTGAGCTGCCTGCCCTGACCCAGACCTCTGGCCTACCCGAACCCCAGAACCTCTTGCCTACCCTGACCCAGACCTCTGCCTCACCCTGACCAGACCTCTGCTACCCTGACAGACTTCCTGCCCTGACCCAGACCGTCTGCCTACCGACCCAGACTTCTGCCTCTCCTGACCAGACCTCTGCCACCCTGACCCCCGACCTCTGCCTAACCCTGACCCTGAGCCTCCTGCCCTCCTGTACCTTTTGATTCTGATCGGATTACAGCACTTGACCTGTCATTGTTGCCTGCCCCTGTTCTAGTAATACAACTTTTGGTACTTTGATACTGTCCTGCAATCTGGGTCTTTCCATCAAAAACTGATAGTAACCTCCCGACCTTGGTTTCTGGATTTTTACCAACTGTCTCAATTCATTTATCAAGGAGTTGGTTGCGCCTATTTTCATAATGCGCATTTTGATTTACCTGTTATTTAGTCGGCTGAAAGAGCTGTAGTGGTTCTGTTGGTTAGATGTATGATGTTACCGACAGTTCTCTGCCCTCTTATTCTCTCTCAGCACCGCTGTCTCCCAACAAGCTCAGATGCAACAGAGGATTAGACCCTGGGGTTGGTAAAAGGAATTAGTGAATAATTGTGGTTCTTTATTAGAGGACAATGCCGTGGCTTGAACAGCTAGAAGGACTATTGAAAGATAGCCCAATGTCTCAGCCCTACTAGTACCAAGTCTGTTTCTTACTGTAGGGCGTGATTTGAGATTCTGTCCTCTTTTTGTTAAATGATATTGAAACCTGTCTCTGCCAGTCCGGACTATTCAGGAAGAGTGTGCGTCCCGATAATGACACACTAGTTCGCTATAATAAGAGCACTACTTTTAAAGCCAGGGTGCTTAGAGCACGTACTTTAACCAGAGTTTTATAGAGCACTACTTTTAACCAGGCGTTCTATAGAGCACTGACTTTTTAAAACAGAGTTCTATAGAGCACTGTGACTTTTAACCAGAGTTCCTAAGAGCACTACTTTGAAACAGAGTTTTATAGAGCACTGACTTGTTACCAAGAGTTCTATAGAGCACTTAGCTTTTTAACCAAGGTTCTATAGAGCACTCAACGTTTTAAACCAGATTTTATTAAAAGCACTACTTTTTAAACCAGAGTTCTCATAGAGCACTCTTTTAACCAGACGTTCTAATAGAGTACTTCATGTTTAACCATGAGTTCTATAGAGCACCTAACTTTTAAGCAGAGTTCCTATAGAGCACTCACTTTTAACCAGAGTTCTATAGAGCACTCACTTTTAACCAGAGTTGCTATAGAGCGCGCAACTTTTAACCAGAGTTCTATAGAGCACCTACTTTAACCAGAACTTCTATAGAGTCACTCTACTTTTACCAGACTGTCTATAGAAGCACTACCTTTAGACCAGAGTTCATGTGAGCACTACTTTTATCCAGAGTTTATAGAAGCACTCACTTTAACCAGAAGTTCTATAGAGCACTCACTTTTCAACCCGAGTTCTATAGAGCACTCAACTTTAATCCAGACTTCTATAGAGCACTCACTTTTAACCAGAGTTCCTATAGAGCCCTCACTTTTTTAACCCAGACTTGCTATAGACGCACTCACTTTTTAACGCAGAGTTTTCTATAGAGCAACTACTTTACACCAAAGAGTTCTATTAGAGCACTCACATTTAACTCAGAGTTTTATAGAGCACTTTCACTTTAACCGCAGAGTTCTATAGAGCACCTCACTTTTAATAAACCAAGAGTTCTATAGGAGCACTCACTTAACCAGAACTTCTATAGAGCACCACTTTTAAACCAGAGTTCTATAGACACTCACTTTAACGCAGAGGTCTATAGAGCACTCACTGTTTAACACAGTAGTTCTAATAGAGCACTCACTTTTAACCAGCAGTTCTATAGAGCACTAACTTTAACCAGAGTTCGTATAGAGCATACTTTAACCAGAGTTTCTTATAAGGACACTACTTTTTAACAGAGTTCTATAGAGAAACTACTTTTAACCAGAGTTCTATTAGACACTATACTTTTAAACCAGTAGTTCTATAGAGCACTAGCATGGTTAAGAGCCTCAGCTCTCAGTTCGACTATTTACCCCGATGGCGACTCTAAACCCTGTCGTTGCTTAAACCCCAGAAGCTTTCTAGCCACCTACTGAGCACTGCGACTGTTTTATTAACACTAGTAGGGGTATGATAGAGCTAGCCTTCCTAATGAACCTTTTTAATGCGTTTAAATAATGTAGTGGTCCTATAAACTCAGTCTAGCTGTGGGTTCAGAAGTAGTGCTCTATAGAACTTGGTTAAAAAAGTAAGGTTTGCGTTCTCCATCTTAAGAGTCAAGATCTGACTTTAACCTGGTTAAGAAGGTTAATTAGTGAGCGTAGCTCGATCCCGGTCAATAGACCGGGTAAAATGAGTGCTTTCGCTCTAATGTGGCTTCTAACCTAGAATTTTAAAGAAAACACCTGAGGTAGTTATAAAGTAAGAGGCTGCTACCTAACCACTAGTTTTAATACCAGAGTTCATAGATACTCTAGAATGCAACAAGTATAGTGCTGCAACGTTTTATAAATCCAGACGAACGGTGCGAGTTCCTAGGTTAAATAGAGCACTAGTGCTCTATAATACTGTAATATAATCTCAGTATAAGTACATATTAGTATCTGCGACTAAAGGGTAGATCTATACTCCCAGAAGTTGTCTATTGGATGACGCGACTAACTTTTTTTACCCAGCCAGATGGTTCTATAGAGCTACTCACTCGTTTTAAGCCGGGTTATTGCTAGAGGACCATCTATACCTATGTTTAGATCTCGTGAGAGTGCTACTCACGCCCATGCTAGTACTCTTTCTAAACGTTCAGAGTTTGCTAGATATTGAGCACGTCACTGGTTTAAACCAGAGTAGCTGATAGGTAGTCAGTTACTGTTTAACCATGAGGTTCTATAGAGCAAGTTTTGGTAACTCAGGGTTCTTAATAGAGGGGCACTAACTATTTTTAACCCAGGGTTCTATATGAGCATCTACTGGGGGGTTTAACCACAAGTTAGGTTCCAGGTTAGAGTACCTTTATGGGTCCAGGTATGAACCCTCTGTGATAAAGGAAATTCAAATAAGACGGTTCTACCCTGGGAATCAAGAAAGTAGTTGGCGTCTCAAAGGGTGTGATCGTGCGTCCTACTAGGGAACAGCTGCAGAAAACGCCGCCTTTAGGTTGCTAGATTGAGCTCCTTCTGTCTAGAGGAGTGGTAGTGCAACTATACATGGAGGTAACATAGGATGTTCCTTTTTGGACATCCGTCTAGCGTTCCCAGGTGGTGAGCTGGGCATACACAATTACAGTGTGATGTCCTTGTTGTGATATGACGAGTGCTTCTGCTCTGCGCTAGATGAGCGTGCTCACATCAAACTTTCACAGCGTGCTGCGTAATGGTCAGACTCCCAGTGACCGAATCACACAATTACAGCGTGATGGGCTCTCTGGGTTTAATTATATAAGCAGGAGTGCTTAGAAATACACATTACAGGAGATGTATGGTCTGCGCATTTCAAAAGTGAATTGCACCTCACGTGAGAGGACAGTCTGAGATAACGAAACTGAGTTGCATTACCAGCTAAGTTAGGATCGTCTGGTTAAACGTAGTGTTCAGAGCTCCTAGTAGTAGAACGAACATTATAGTGGCTGATCGGGTGAGTTGGGTCGTTTCACTCCTACTGGTTTCAGTGCAGAGACACTGAGTATGTACGGCCGACGACTGGGTTCCTTAATAAGACTCAGTCGAGCTTCGAATGAAGACAACACTGGTTTAACAAAAAGAAGTATATGGTTGCCCCTGTTCACGCCAGTGAGAACACATTACAGTGATGGATTCACCGTAGCTTAAGGTGATGCGTTGTGTTTACACCCAGTGAGAAACACATTACAGCGTATTCGTTTAGCCATAGGCGCGGTTGTGTTCACCCTAGCTGAGAACACTATTACAGCAGTGACTGGTTGTTTTTAATACCCAGTGAAGATAACACCATTACAGCGTGATGGTTGTGTACCCAGGAAGAACACATTACAGCGTGATGGTTGTGTCTTCACCCAGTGAGAACCAAATGTACAGCCGTGATGGCTTGTTTTAACCCAAGTTGAGAACACATACAGGTGATGATGGATGTTGTTCACCCAGTGCAGAACACACATTACAGCGTGATGGTTGTGTCACCCAAGTGAGAACACATTACTCATGGCTGTGTTCACCAGTGGCAAACTCTAAGCGTGATGAATTTTCACACCCAGTTGGAAACACAATTACAGCATGTGATGGTTGTTTTCACCCATCGTTGAGGACACACATCTACAGCCGTGATCGGCCATTGTTTTAACCCAGTCGAGTAACACATATACAGGACGTTCGATGGATGATTCTCACTCCAGTGCGAGAACACAATACAGGTGATGGTATGTTATTACCCAGTGAGAACACATTACCAGCGTTGATGGTTGTTCAAACCAGTGAGAACACATTAAGCGTGACTGGAGTGTTACACCCAGTGAGAACACATCTACAGCGTGATAGCGTGTTTCTAAACCCCAGTCGAGAACACATTACAGCGTGATGGTTTGTTGAAACCAGTGACCTCACAGCGTTCTGTTACCCAGTATGAAACAACATTACAGGTGTTGATGGTTGTGTCTCACCCAGTGCAGAACACATGTACAGGGTGATGGATTTTTCACCAGTGAGAACACTTACGGCGTGATGGCGTTTTAACCCAGTGGAAAGGAAACCACCAATTACACGGTGGATGCGTGTGTTCACAGTGAGAAACACATTACCAGGCGTGCATGTTGTGTTACCCAGCTGGCAGCAACACAATTACAGCTGTGATGGTATGTTTTCACACCAGTGAGGAACACATCCTACAGCGCTGATGGGTTTACGTACCCTCTACGTGAGTTACCCAGTAGAGAACACATTACAGTGTGACCTGGTGGTGTATTTACCCAGTGAGAACCACATTAACAGCGTGATGGTGTGTTCTAACCCCGTGAGAACACATTAAGACGTGGGATGGATGTTCACCCAGTGAGAAACCACATTACAGCGTGATGGTTCTTTAACCCAGTGAGAACACATTACAAGTGTGATGGTTTTGGTGTTTCACCCCAGTGAGAACACAATACAGCGTGATGCGATGTTTTCTAACCCAGTGAGAACACCACATTAAACCAAGGGACGTCTGATGGTTGTCTTTTTAACCCAGTGAGAACACCATTACAGCGTCGATATGCGTATGTTTTCACCCAAGTGAGAACACATGTACAGCGTGAGTGGTGTTACACCCAGTGAGAACACATTACAGCCGTGATGGTTGTTTTACACCCAGAAGTAGAACACCATTACAGCGTGATGGATGTGTTCAAAGCCCAAGTGAGAACACAGTCACGACGCTGCTATGGATGTTCTTCTCACCCAGTGAGAACACATTACAGCTGTGATGGTTTGTTTTCACACCCAGTGCAAGAACACGATATCAGTGTGATTGGTGTTTCAAACCCAGTGAAGAACACATTACAGCCTGTGCTGGTATGTTTTTCACCCAGGAAGGAACACATTACAGCGTGCAGTGGCATGTTTTCACCCAGTGAAGAACACATTCTATGGTGCCATGGTATGCTTTTAACCCAGTGAGAACACATTACAGTTGCTGATGGTGTTTTAACCCAGTGAGAACACAATCTACAGCGTGATGGTTGTTTTAACCAGTGATATACACGATGTTCACCCAGTCGAGAACAGCATTTACAGCGTGATGGTTGTGTTCACCCAGTGAGAACTGACATTACACGGCGCGTGATGCGATTTGGTGTTTCACCCAGTGAAAACACATACGGCCGTGATGCGTCTGTGCTTTCAACCCAGTGCAGAACACATTACAGTGTGTGTGTGTTTTTAACCCAGTGAGAACACCATTACAGGTGCATCGGCATGCCTGTTCTACACCCAGTGAGAAAACACATTCCGAGCGTGATTATGTGTGATTCACCCAGTGAGAACACATTTACGCGTGTGACTGGTTGTTTAACCCAGTGAAGAACACATTACGCGTGATGGTTCGTTTTCAACCGAGTGGACGTATCAAACAGCTAGCTTTTCTAGCATCCAGCGTTGTAAAATAAGTGTTTGGTCGTCAATACCGCAGTTGACACTTAGCCCGTGAGATGCGTTGTTTTACCTGACAACACAACCCAGGTTTGTACCCTAGTGAGAACACGAATTAAGGTGATTGGTTGTTTTCACAGCACAATTACACCGTAGCTGTTAACCGTGAGAACACTTACATTAGTGTCTAACCAGTAGACATTACATGTGATGGTATCGTTTTACACCAGTGTTAGAACACATTACTCGTGATGGATGTTTTAAACCCAGTGACGAAACACATTACAGGTGATCGTTGTTTCTCACCAGTGAGAACCACATCTACCAGTGCGATGGTTGTTTTAACCCCAGTGAGCCTACACACATTTACATGCTGTGATGGTTGTGGTCATACCCAGTGAGAACACCATTACATGGCGTGATGGTTGTGTCTTAACCCCAGTGAGAAACACATTCAAGCCCGTGATAATGTTTGTTCACCCAGTGAGAACCATTAACGGCGTGATCATGGTTGGATTCAAGGCATTAGGACTATGCGTATGCGAGAATACTCAGACACTGGGAGATTCAACATCAAACTGACCCACCTCCAACGTTTTGTAGAACTAGGTACACAAACTACTTAAACTTCTTGAAGAAACTGGTAAACCTGCCTTATGAAGCTTCTCAGCGGCAACGTAAATATACTCCCCTTGCAATTAGATTTTTGAATTGACAAACTTCGTCGATGCTGCGTGACATGGAGCCAACAGTATAGCCAGAAGAGGTTCACCATTTTCTTTGAAATCAAGAGCAGTCCTCGCTGTGCGTAATCGACCTAAAGAGCGAGGCGGCGAACGGATGTTCTCTACCTCTAAACGAGACACCAGCTCGCCTGCACGCGATCACGGTGCCATAGACTACCACGCGCTATGCCACCGGCTGCCCATGCAGACTGTATCCACCGGCTGCCCATTGCAGACTGATCCACCGGCTGCCCCATGCAGACTGATACACCGGCTGCCCATTATGCCAGACTGATCCACCGGCTGTCCTATGCAGACACTGATTCCACCGGCTGCCCCCATGCAGACTGATACACCGGCTGCCGCAATGACCATGATCATGATACACCGGCTGCCCCAAATGCAGACTGATCCACCTGCTGCCCCATGCAGACTGATCCACCGGCGTGCCCCATGCAGACTGATCCACCTGCTGCCCCATGCAGACTGATACCGGCTGCCCCATGCAGACTGATACACCGCTGCCCCATGCAGACTGATCCACCGGCTGCCCCATGCAGACTGATCACCGGCTGCCCCATGCAGACTGATCCACGGCTGCCCATAGGCAGACTGGATCCACCGGCTGCCCCATGCAGACTGACTCACCGGCGGCCCATGCAGACTGATCCACCGCTGCCCCATGCACAGCACTGATCCACCGCGCTGCCCCAATGATAGACTTGATCCACCGGCTGCCCGCATGCAGACTGATCCACCTGCTGCCCCCATGCAGACTGATCTAAACGGCTGCCCCATGCAGGACTGAATCCTACTCGGCTGCCCCATGCAGACTGATCCTAACCGAGCCTGCCTCCATGTAGACTGATCTACACCGCGCCTGCCCCATGCAGACTGATCTACCTGCTGGCCTCCATGCAGACTGATCTACCGGCTGCCTGCCATGCAGACTGATGCTACTACCGGCTGCCCCATGCTAGACTGATCTTCCCGCATGCCACGGTGAGTCATGCCCCCCAATGCAGACTGATCTACCCGGCTGCCCCATGCAGACTGACTTACCCGCTGTCCTCAGCAGTACTGATCCACCGGCGATGACAGCTGCCCATGCAGACTGATGCCACAGGCCTGCTCCATGCAGCACTGAACTCCACCGGCTGCCCCATGCAGACTGGATCCACCGGCTGCCCCATGCAGACTGATATCACCGGCTGCACCAGCAGACTGATCCACCGCTGCCCAGTGCAGACTGAATCCAGCCGGCATACGCCATGCAGACTGATACACCCGGCTGCCCCATGCAGACTGAATCCACCTGCGCACGCCATGCACGAGCTGATCCACCGGCTGCCCAATTGCAGATTGATCGACCAGCTGCCCCATGCCAGACTGATCCCCGGCTGCCCCATGCGAGACCTGATCCAACCGCTGCCACCCATGCAGACTGATCACTCGGCTGCCCATTTTAACTGATCACACCGGCTTGCCCCATGCAGAACTGAAATCCCTGCTGCCGCCATGCAGACTGATCCACCAGCTGCCCCATGCAGACTGATCCACCGGCTGCCCCATGCAGACTGATCCACCAGCTGCCCCATGCAGACTGATCCACCGGCTGCCCTATGCAGACTGATCTCTCGCTCAATTCAATTCAAAGGGCTTTATTGACATGGGCAACATATGTTTGCCAAAGCAAGTGAAGTAGAAAATAAACAAAGGTGAAATAAACAATAAAAAATGAACAGTAAACATTACACTGACAAAAGTTTCAAAGGAATAGAGACATTTAAAATGTTATATTAGGGCTATGCACAGTGTTGTAGCACAAAAAGGGAAAATAAATCAACATAAATATGGATTGTATTTACACTGAACAAAAACATGCAACAATTTCAACAAGTTAAAGTTCATATAAGGAAATCAGTCAATTTAAATACATGAATTAAGTACTAATCTATGGATTTCACATGACTGGGCAGGGGCGTAGCCATGGGTGGGTCTGGGAGGGCATATGCCCACCCACTGGGGAGCCAGGCACAGCCAATCAGAATGAGTTTTTCCCCACAAAAGGGCTTTATTACAAACAGAAATACTCCTCAGTTTCATCAGCAGTCTGAGTGGCTGGTCTCAGACAATCCCGCAGGTGAAGAAGCCAGATGTTGAGGTCCTGGGCTGGCGTTTACACGTGGTCTGCAGTTGTGAGGCCGGTTGGACATACTGCCAAATTCTCTAAAACGACGTTGSAGAGAAATGAACATTCAATTCTCTGGCGGCAACAGCTCTGGTGGACATTCCTGCAGTCAGCATGCCAATTGCACACCTCCCTAAAATATTATGACATATATGGCATTGTGTTGTGTGACAAAACGGCACATTTTAGAATGGCCTTTTATTGTCCCCCAGCACAAGGTGCACCTGTGTAATGATCATGCTGTTTAATCAGCTTCTTGATATGTCACACCTGTCAGGTGGATGGATTATCTTAGCAAAGGAGTAATGCTCACTAACAGATGTAATCAAATTTGTGCACAACATTTGAGAGAAATAAGCTTTTTGTACGTATGGAACATTTCTGGGATATTTCATTTCAGCTCATGAAACACTTTACATGTTACCTTTATATTTTTGTTCGTTGTACAATGGTGTTTGTTCTTCACTGGTTGCCCTTTTTCTAGTGGCAACCGGTCACACATCTCTCCCCCTCTCTAGCAGCTTGCTTGTTGTCATTGGCCACCTGCTGTGACAAGGGACAGCAGCAACCATACATTAACACGGTCTCAAAACAGAGTACCGTGACTAATCGGTCCTCCCTCCCGCACTAACCAACCGGCGGAACCAAAACAGTTTCTTGTCCTGGTACAACCAGAGAAGTCGTGAGACTTCATGAGAAGTCGCCTACATGACAAGGAGTCTGCTTACATTAGCTCAACCAACCATAACGGTTGCGAACGACTGATCAAACTTTGCAGCCTGCTGTTTTTGTTACGGGCAGCAGGAGACAGACGGGGAGTGCTCCTTGCTAGGCGACGGGTCTAATCATTAACCCGGGTTAGTTGCCCCTCGTTGGAGGAACTTCTTGCATGGATACATCATGGCTACGTTTGTCTGAGGGTTCAGTTCTGTCAGTTCTTAGATTTGCAATGTTATAATTTGCCACCCCCTATTTTAGTGTTGGATTATTACATTTCAATGTTATTTTGTTTTACTCATATATAAACTTGGCAATGTCGTGCCAGTCACCACCACCTTACCAGGTAGGTGAATGTATAAGACCAGCCGCGCCTCAATTGTTACATTTTTCAAGCAAGGATAATTGCAAGGGCTACATACAGCAAGGCAATGTCACCAACCTTTCACACCGTGTTCAACAGTATTAGTGTGTCTATATTAGCACATTGCGGGCGATGATACACCGGAGCACCATTCGTTTTCAATGAAGGGAAGCGAAGTGCGCGGTACCATTGGGCGACGCAAGCATGAAGTGTGAGGGAGCTGAAACAGGCGGGAGCATGAACAGGGCGGACCAAAGTTGGGGAAATATTCTGTCTGCTATTGACCAATGGCTGCTCACTAGTAACTAATAAAACACGCACTCCACACAATATCCAGAGAAAATTCCTTCTTTTATTTATAATTTTTATTATAAAAATTATTGAACCTTTATTCACCTACCTGGTTAGCCAAGTTGAGAAACAAGTTTTTCATTTACAATTGCGACCTGCGGCAAGATAAGCAAAGCAGTTCGACAACATACACAACACAGAGTTACACATGGAGTAAACAACAACAGCATAATACAGTAGAAAATAAAGTCTATATACAATGTGAGCAAATGTGGTGTGAATAAGGGAGGTAAAGGCAAAAAAAAGCATGGTGGCGACAGTAAATACAATATAGCAAGTAAAACATGGAATGGTGATTTGCAGTGGATAGAATGTGCAAAGTAGAGATAGAAATATATGGGGTGAAAATGAGCTAAATAAATACAGTAGGGAAAGAGGTAGTTGTTTGGGCTAATTATGATGGGCTATGTAACAGGTGCAGTAATCTTGGCTGCCTGACAGCTGGTGCTTAAATGCTAGTGAGGGAGATAAAGTGTTTCCAGTGTAACGGTTTTCGTCGTCTGAAGAAGAGGAATCGGACCAAAAGACAGCATGAGACAAGTGCTCATGCTTTTTTATTGAAAACTGAACACTAATTACAAAATAACAAGAGGACTAAATGAAACGAAACAGTCTGGAAGGTGCAAAACACTAAACAGGAAATAACTACCACAAAAAACATGTGGGAAAAAAGAGGAAATTTGGAGGAATTGGCTTTGGGGGAGAATAGATTTACCTGGCTGGAGCGCGTGGTGCTGCTTATGGTGACCAGAGAAGATATACCATGCTGGAGCGCGTGGGTGCTGCTATGGTGACCAGAGAGATATACCGCTGTGGCGCCGTGGGTGCTTATGGGGCCAGTGAGCTGAGATAAGGGGGGACTTTACCTAACAGGGTTTGTAGATGACCTGGAGCCAGTGGTTTGGCGACGAGTATGAAGCGAGGGCCAGCCAACGAGAGCGTACCAGGTTGAATGGTGGGATACCTATGGGCCCTTTGGGTGACAAAACGGATGCACCGTGATAGACTGCATCCAATTTATTGAGTGGGTAGTGGAGGGGCTATTTTGTAAATGACATCGCGAAGTCGAGGATCAGTAGATTGTCAGTTTTTACGATGGTATGTTTGGCAGCAGAGTGAAAGGATGCTTTGTTAACGACCATAGGAAGCCAATTCTAGATTTAAACTTTGGATTTGAGATGTTTGATGTTTGTAGTCTGGAAGGAGAGTGTACAGTCTAACCAGACCCACCTAGGTATTTGTAGTTGTCCACCATATTCTAAGTCACGACCGTCCAGCGTAGTGATGCTGAACGGGCGGGCAAGTGGCAGCAGTGATCGGTTTTTGAAGAGCATGCATTTATTTACTTGTATTTAAGCAGCAGTTGGAGGCCACGGAAGGAGAAGTTGTATGGCATGAAGATTCGTCTGGAGGACTTGTGAACCACAGTGTCCAAAGAAGGCCCATAAGTATTCAGAATGGTGTTGTCTGCGTTAGAGGTGGATCAAGACTCTCACCAGCAGCAAAGCGAGCCATCATTGATCTAATACAGAAAGAGAGGTCGGTCCAAGAATTAACCTTGTGCACCCCCCATAGAGACTGCCCAAGGTCCGGACAACAGGCCCTCCTGTTTTGACCACACTGGAACTCTATCAGAAAGTATTTGGCTGGAACCAGGCGAGGCACATCATTTGAGAAACCAAGGCATATGATTCTCCGATGAGGATGTGGTGATTGACCAGAGTCAAAAGCCTTGGCACAGGTCAATGAATACGGATGCACAGTATTGGTTTCTTATCAGGCGGTTAGATATCGTTTAGGACCCTTGAAGCCATGGCTGAGATGCACCCATGACAGCTCGGAAACCCAGATTGCATGTGTAGAAGGTACGGAATTGGGTTTCGAAATGGACGGTGGATCTGCTTATTAACTCGGCTTCGAAAATTTTTAGAGAGGCAAGCAGGAGGATATAGTCTAATAACAGCTTGGGTCGTAGAGTGTTCTCCCCCTTTGAAGAGGGGGATGACCGCGGCAGCTTTCCAATCTTTGGGGATTTCAGACGACAACGAAAAGAGAGGTTGAACAGGCTAGTAAACAGGTTGCAACAGGTTTCGGCAGGATATTATAGAAAAGAAGGGTCCGATTGTCTACCCAGCTGATTTGTAGGGATCCAGATTTTGCAGCGCTTTCCAGAACCATCAGCTGTGCTGGATTTGCGGTGAAGGAGAAGCAGGGGTCTTGGCAAGGTTGCTGCAAGGGGTGCTGAGACGTTGGCCCAGGGTAGGGGTAGCCAGGTGGAAAGCTTGGCCAGCCGTGGNCCCCAGGGATCACAATATCGATACGTTAGGCATCCAATGCTGGCAAACGTTACCGAGAGCTATCGATTCCCAGCCAAGAGAGCGCAGTATAACGTAATCACCGAGCCAAAATAGTATAAATTTTTTCATAACCCTTCTCAGAATTCTTCGCGATGACACTCCTGTAACATTCATTATACAACTTACATATACAGTTTTGTTCAAAAGAGGTGCATATTTAGCCATAACAAACACCGTTGTTATATCGTGAGTTGTGCCCCGGGGGTGATGGAAATGAGTCACGAACTCAAGCCTCAAAATGAGAGAACGTCAGCTTTCGAGAGTAGATGCTAGTTTAATCGAAAGCTAATCATTATGCTTGACTAAAAAATTAACACGGGTTGACAGGAATCGAATAGACAAATTAGTTCTTATGCAACCGCTGATTTACATTTTTAAAATTAATCCTTACTTTTCAATACCAGGGGTTCGCCACAGTGAAGCTATACCAAACAAAATGGCGAAATATGCGCTTTAAAACTATTTCGACAGAAAAAACGATTTGACATATTAAACTATTGCTTTACTTTGAGGCTGTTCTTGCCGATTCAGATTCTTGGGCAATTGTATCCTTTCTAATGTATTTATAAACGTCTTGTTGGGTCGATAGAATGTCCTCTTGTCCTTCGAAATATCCACTAACGATCGAACGGGACCCACAAAAACGTGTTCCAAAGTTTTCAGAGGTGCCACAACAAAAAATTCCTCAAAATCGCACTAAACGGATATAATTGCTCATAAAACACCGGTTCAAATTAACTACATTTTGAGCTTTTTAACAACCTATAACGACTGAAAAACATGAACAGGAGAAATTATTTTGGTTAGCCAACAACGATTTGGAACAAGCAATTCTCCGATGTCCTTCACGCCTTCAGGCGGCGCGACGAAAGAGGGAGGTCCCTCATACATTGTTGTGTTTTTATACTGGCCTTGTGATTGATCCAACTCGATTCCATTACAAAACGTGATGACGTACAGAGCACCCAGAGCGGAAAGACGTTAGGCATGTCCGGTTTCTCAATAGCATTCACTGTCGCGCTTAAAAACAGACTCCAGATCAGGGGTAAAAACTTTCTAGAAATCTGAACCCTGTCATGAAAACGTGCTGCTAGAGTAGTTGTTCTGTACCACTCAGAGACCAAAAATGTCCAACTTCTATAGAAACTATCAGGGTTTGTCTAGTCCAATTAATAACAACTAATATGCTAATTGTACGATCTCAAGAATTTAGCAGCGAGCAGTTTAATTTGGAGACCAAATATGCTAATGCGGAACAGCACCCTCTAAATAGTTTCCAAGAAGATTCTTAACAGTCTCAGAGGTTGTAATGGCAGTACATCTTAACAGTCTCAGTGGTTGTAATGGCAGTACATCTTCACAGTCTCAGAGGTTGTAATGGCAGTATATCTTAACAGTCTCAGTGGTTGTAATGGCAGTACAGCTTAACCGTCTCAGTGGTTGTAATGGCAGTACAGCTTAACAGTCTCAGTGGTTGTAATGGCAGTACATCTTAACAGTCTCAGTGGTTTTRCARCTCACATGTTAACAATGTCAGTGGTTGTACAGCCCACATGTKAACTGGGGTTATTTTTAGGGYCCATTATGCTGTTTGTTCATTCACTGGTACCTGCTAATACCTCTAGCTAAGTAGTGGTTCCCTCTTTTGACAGAGGATGAAGGAGAAACCATAATGCATTTCATTTTACCCTCATTTTCCATTGATGCCAGACTGACAGCAAACAACCCATTACTCTCCCTTATGTTGTGCTAGTTAAAAGAGCCATGAAAATTACAGCGCTACTCTCAAATGGCACCCTATTCCCTACATAGTGCACTAGTTTTGACCAGGGCTCGTGTCCAGGCTCTCTGTTTATGGAATGGCAGCAGAGTGTTTTTGCAGTACAGAGACTATGTCCCAAATGGCACCCTATTCCCTACAAGCCCTATAGGCCCTGGTCAGAAGTAGTGCGCTATGTACAGATGGAGGGTCTTAATTTGACCAGAATTCTCACAGCAAAATAATCCTGCAGCAACAGGATTTGAACGTTTAGTCCATAATGTTGCTTGATCGGTGGTTAGGCTAGTACTTGGCCAAAAGTAGGCTACATAAAAGGTGTAATACTGTTAATATAACCGTGGGTTTTCAGTGAATTTATGTAAATGTATGTAAATCACAAAGCTTATCTGCGTTTCCTGTTCTTGCTGTGCAGGAACATTCTTAGTAATAAAAGAGTGATCAAATTAAGATCCWGCATCTGTAAGGAATCGGGTTGCCATTTGGGACACATTCACAGTGTATTTGGAACCAACAGACAGTTACACTAGCTCCATTACTGAGCCATCKCTCTCCTCTCAGCCTCCTCTTAGTCGCCTCTCTCCAAGTCTGCATAATTTTCATGCTTAAATGGATTTATTGTGAATACCGCATATTCTTATGAGATTTCCCTTCCCTTGCTGTCCCTCTTTCTTCCTCTTGCTCTCTCTTCTGGTGTTTATTTCTCTCTCTCTCTCTCTCTCTCTCTCTCTCTCTCTCTCTCTCTCTCTCTCTCTCTCTCTCTCTCTCTCTCTCTCTCTCTTCTCTCATGTCCCTCCTCCTCCCCCCTCTCTCTCCTTTGTTTCTCCCAACCCTCTCTTTCTTTCTCCTCTCTCTTTTCTCTCTTTCTCTCTCTCCCCCTCTCTCGTTCTCCTGACCTCTCTCTCTCTCATCCCTCTACCTCCCTCCCTCCCTCCCTCTCTCTCCCACAGTTATGGGCTGCCTGTCGGTAGGAGTGGAGGGTCATGTATGATTGAAATAGCAGTAGATAATGGAACAGTGAAACATCAGGAGGAATCCTTGTTCCAGCCCGTGTCAGAGGTAAGCCCAGTTATCTGACTCAAAAGCCTCATGGCACCCCTTTTCCTATATAGTGCCCTCTATGGACCCTGGTCAAAACTAGTGCACTATATAGGGAATAGAGGGCCATTTGGGACTCAGCCCCAGTTATCTCAGCCGAGTCAAATCAAATCAAACTGTATTTGATGAGTCCCCTCATATGCAGCCATACATTGTATAGGTTTGGCATTTAGACTGAGGGAATATTGCCTATGATCATGTCACGTATTGTGATTATACTGTATCACAAGCAGAGGACTCAATCAAACATGCAGTGTATTGTGTGTGGGCGGGGGGGGGGGGGGGCAAACAGCAGTGATGTATACAGATACATACTGTCAATTAGTTAATACATGGAAAGCATAACATGCACTATGCAAACATGAAGAACAGCTGCTCTTTCCATGACATAGACTGCCCAGGTGAATCACTTATTGATGTCACTTGTTGTTAAATCCCCTTCAATCCGTGTAGATGAAGGAAAGGAGACAGGTTACAGAAGGATTTTTAAGCCTTGAGACAATTGAGACATGGATTGTGTATGTGACAACAGATTGAAGTGTCGTTCAACAGGGTATGGTAGTAGTAGCCAGGTGCACCGGTTTCTGTCAAGAACTGCAACGCTGCTGGGTTTTTCATGCTTACACAGTTTCCCGTGTGTATCAAGAATGTTTGGGGGGGGTTACAACTAAATATTAAGGTGTTCTTAATGTTTGGACACTCAGTGTACATATCTAACTGAAAATACGTCAGGTTATAACTCTGAAGCCTAGCATGTCTAGCATGGATGATTTCAAACAAACTTGAGTTGCAATATTATTTTTTGTGGCAAAACAATTATAGCTCACTTGTTATAGATGCATTATGCAGAAAGTGCTCCACCATTTCCTGGTTTGCTAAAATGTAAATAGTTCACCTAATTTGAGTTTATGTAACAAAACAAGCAAGTATAGTGTAGAGAATCATTGTACTAAACCGCKTTGAAATATATTCTCMAAAAATATTGTATTTTCAGCTGTTTTGAAGCTGGTGTAAAAAAAATGAAAGTAAAAGACGCAAAAACTAAACTTAAGACCGGGATGCATAGAAATAGGRCACATAGAACAGATCTATCTTGCTTTCAATGAGAATGACATATCTATGAATTTGGTCGGGTTGCCCAGAAAATGTACTTATTGCAGCTTTAAATTGACCGTTAGGGGGGATAAATTGTCAGTTCACTGGATTCACATCCAGAAAACACCTGATTTACATCCTAAATGGCACCCTATTCCCGAAATAATGTACTACTTCCCATAGGGCTCTGATCAAAAGTAGTGCACTAAGAGTAGTGCACTAAAAGTAGTGCACTATGTAGGAAATAGGGTTCCATTTGGGACATAGGCATACTTGACCTTACCTGAAGATTTGTATTGTTGATTACCATAGCAGGTCTTGTCTACACTGAGCATACCAGACATTAGGAACACCTTCCTAATATTGAGTTGCACCCACTCCTTTTGCCCTCAGAACAGCCTCAATTCGTCAGAGCATGGAATCTACAAGGTGTCAAAAGCGTTCCACAGGGATGCTGGCCCATGTTGGCTGGATGTTGTTTGGGTGGTGGGCCATTCTTGATACACACGGGAAACTGTTGAGTGTGAAAAACCCAGCAGCGTTGCAGTTCTTGACACAAACCGGTGCGCCTGGCACCTACTACCATACCCCGTTCAAAGGCACTTAAATATGTTGTCTTGCCCATTCACCTTCTGAATAGCACACATACACAATCAATGTCACAAATGTCTCAAGGCTTAAAAATCCTTCTTTAACCGGTCTCCTTCCCTTCATCTACACTGATCGAAGTGGATTTAACAAGTGACGTCAATAAGGGATCATAGCTTTCACCTGGATTCACCTGGTCAGTCTATATTTTGTACAGTCAGTGTATATCATAACTGACTAAATATCTGTAGTAATTTACACGGAACTGTGATGTAATGAACTATACAGAACTAGTGGTGTGTGTGTGTGTGTGTGTGTGTGTGTGTGTGTGTGTGTGTGTGTGTGTGTTGTGTGTGTGTGTGTGTGTGTGTGTGTTTGTGTGTGTGTGTGTGTGTGTGTGGTGTGTGGGTGTGTGTGTGTGTGCGCGTGGCCCGCCTGTCCCCCTGCTACCTACCTACCTGCCTTTGAACGTGTCTTTGTCTTGTGACATCCTTCCAGGTAGCGTTGGGGCCTATATTCCTGGGGGACGTCCCCTCCCAAAGGGATCAGCCTGCCAGCACCAGGGAGGGACGGGTTTTGTAGCTGTATCAGGGAGCTGCAGGTCAACAATAAGGACATCTACATAGCAGGAGAGGCACTGGGAGGAGGAACATCCACAACTGTGACACACCTGTCTGTCAGCACCTGCCCTGCCGCAATGGAGGCACCTGTGTCAGGTAGGATATGACCATGGGATATTTCAGTAGTCTTTAAAACAGTATTAGTGTTTTGAAATACTGTCTTTGAGATAAAAGTAAAAGACTGAATTATCCAGCTCTATTTAATGTCACCTAATGGTCTTAAAAAACTTAAATATTCCTCATTGATTAGTAGTAATGGACTCTTAATGAAGGTCCAGGTACATCAAGGCTAATGGAAATGTGAGAGGCTAGAGGGCCGCCATATCGCAGTGTATTGTATTCATATCCATTCATCACTAGTCATCCATCAGCCATGTTTCAGTCCAACTAATCTCTTAACAGTCATCGACCATTCACACTATCAGCCAATGTTTCAGATCTCACTATCTTAACAGTCATACCATTCAAAAACCCTATCCAGCCATGGTTCAGTCCACTATCTTAACAGTCATACCATTCACAGTTTTTTTTTCCTTTTTTTTTTTTTTTTGGATTGCTACACTATCAAAGCATGTTTTCAAGTCCACTATCTTAACAGTCATACCATTCACACTATCAGCCATGTTTCAGTCCACTATCTTAACAGTCATACCATTCACACTATCAGCCATGTTTCAGTCCACTATCTTAAGAGTCTTTGACCAGGATCCTAGCCTGGTAATTCAGTAAATAGCTAAGGTTATATTGAGTCGGTACCCTCTACAGGCGGACAACGTTAATCAATTTTTTAAATATATTTTTGCTAATTGAACACTTGACACAAATGAAAAAAATCTGGTTAATAATATTTTGTGGTCAGATCATCAAGGCTGCCAAACGCAAAGCTCTACCGTCAGTCAGCGTTGTTAATTATGACTGTGAATTATTTTCCATCACGGTGCCAAACCCTCTTGAACCCCGTAGCTGRTGTAGGGTTATAGAGAGTTCACAGAGCAATCTTCATTCAGTCAATTGACCCGGGTGGCTCTGGCATAATACCAGATGGTTAAAGTATTGGCTGTGGGCATAATGGCTGGTGATTTGATTGCTTCCTGTCTTAATGTCATCGTTCTGTCTTCTACAGCCTGTCTACATTTGCATATTACTGAGATATATTGAAAGAATTGTGTTTTTTATCATAAATGTCCATGGCTCAGCATCTTTGAGATTCTACTTGTAATAAAAAGTGCTATATAAAACATACATATACATAAATATATATTCTTATAGAATTTGAAAACATACAATCTACCTGCAGTGAATTATTATTATTATTATTAAGACTGAACATTGCACATTGTCTGTAGTTTATAAAAGAAACAACTCAAGGTCCTAGGAATAATCATTAGGCCGAATTCTCAATGAGGAACAAACAAAGACTATGCMTATGTCCCAAATGGTACCCTATTCCCTACAAATGGCACCCTATGCCCATAGGTCTTTGGTCCAAAGTAGTGCACTATAAAGGGAAAAGGGTACCATTTGGAACTGAGGCCTATAATCAGACAGTGCTGCAGCCTATAGTGATGATGTACAACGTTCCCCTAAGGATACTTCAGAAAGAAAATGACTCATTAAAGAGTTGGTTGCAGAGACGTCTTTGAATTCTGGAGGACATATACATTCAAAAGAAGTGTAGGATTGAATTATAGATACATTGGCTACTGTTTTAATAAGTTATTGTATGGGTATGTTCATTCTGTTGTGTTTTGTTGAAATGTCCTAAATTCAAGGAATCCACACAAAAGATAAGGAACTTCGAATACATCCTTGAGGAACCTTATTTGTAAAGTGTTACCTTCTTTAATAAAGCAGCAGAAGAGGTCTTGTTAAAACTCTGCTTTGCTGGTGACTGACTGGCTGGCTGGCTGTTTTCCTGGCTGGTGGCTGGCTGGTGCCTGACTGGCTGACTGGCTGGCTGTTGCCTGACTGGCTGGCTGCTGGGGTGGAATGGCTACCAGATGTAGTGAAGGTGTGGATGGATAAGGGATGCGGTAGGGTTGACACACACTTTAGTTCTTAATGGCTGTAATCAGAGGCTTGATTACATTAAATATGGGTGGTAACAAATGGTTTTCCCATTTACCTTCACGCAATCATTTGATTACAAAGTGGTGTGTTATGTTTAGTGATTGTTGTGAATATGCAAATTGCATACACACATATCATATTATCTGTGTGTGAACCCACCACATATGCACGTACACAAACACACCGCTTTCACACACACAAACACACACCGTCCACACGACACAAACACACCGTTCCACACACACAAACCACACCGTTTCCACACACACAAACACACCGTTCCACACAACACAAACACACCGTTACCACACATACAACAAAGGACTTCTTGTACTCTCCTCTACCATTGAAGGACAAGAATGTTACAGGAACCTCACAAACAAACACACTGCTATTCATTATTAAAGGCTACATATTTAATCTGTTGAGTAGCAGATTAACTACTGAATAATGGATTGGCCTGCACATGATATCTCTGTCAGATGAGCTCTCAGTAATCAAGTTGTGTGGGCCCAATGTCATAAACTGAGTACACCAACATTAAAAACACCTTTCTAATATTGAGTTGCAGCCCCCTACAGGGATGCTGACCCATGTTGACTCTGATGCGTCCCACAGTTGTATCAAGTTGGCTGGATGTCCTTTGGGTGTGAACCATTCTTGATACAAATAGGAAACTGTTGAGCGTAAAAAACAACAGTAGCATTGCAGTTCTTGACACCATCGGGGACCTGGCACCTACTACAATACCCCGTTCAAAGGCACTTAAATATTTTGTCTTGCCCATTCACCCTCTGAGTGCACACATACACAATCCATGTCTCAGTTGTCTCAAGGCTTCAAAATAAGTGCAAGTTGGTGTTTTAAATGCAGCTCTTGATGGGATTTAGCTTTGTAGTCTATTGCCTTAGTCAGTTTGGCTTCATCACCTACTTATTGCAAATACTTTTGAGATAAATGTACAAAGACAAAAAATATCCACCCAAAGGTTTTACTTTGAATTCAGAATGGATTCAGAATGCACTATTCATTTCAGTGATAAATTCATTTTCCTCACACAAACTGCACCATACATTATAAAACTGCACCATACATTATAAAACTATACCATACATTCACTCCCTGAAACTTGTAAATGGAGTCACTGCGAGGCATAGCTACCTAGGTCATGATCAAACTGGGTTAAAATGTTCTCCATATTTCACAGTGTTCTCCAACACACACACATTTGACAAGTAAAAATAATAAGCTGTCAGTACCACGGGTGATTTTATAAAACATGTCAATAACCCGTTGAAACAAACCCTGCTGAATCGTTTCAGGGAAATGTAAGGCGGAGGCGGACGGTTATAGCTCTTCATGAGGTTTTGTTCTCGGTTCAACAGAATCATGACCCAGGCCATCTACACGGTGACGGTTCATGACCAGCCATCTAACAGGGTGACGGTTCATGACCCAGCACTAACGGTGACGGTTCATGACCCAGCCATCTAACAGGTGCGGTCATGACCAGCATCTAACACGGTGACGGTTCATGACCCAGCCATCTAACACGGTGACGGTTCATGACCCAGCCATCTAACACGGTGACGGTTCATGACCCAGCCATCTAACACGGTGACGGTTCATGACCCAGCCATCTAACAGGGTGACGGTTCATGACCCAGCCATCTAACAGGGTGACGGTTCATGACCCAGCCATCTAACACGGTGACGGTTCATGACCCAGCCATCTAACACGGTGACCGTTCACTGACCAGCCATCTAACACGGTGACGGTTCATGACCCAGCCATCTAACAGGGTGACGGTTCATGACCCAGCCATCTAACACGGTGACGGTTCATGACCCAGCCATCTAACACGGTGGCGGTTCATGACCCACCATCTAACAGGGTGACGGTTCATGACCCAGCCATCTAACACGGTGACGGTTCATGACCCAGCCATCTAACACGGTGACGGTTCATGACCCAGCCATCTAACACGGTGACGGTTCATGACCCAGCCATCTAACACGGTGACGGTTCATGACCCAGCCATCTAACACGGTACGGTTCATACCCAGCCATCTAACACGGTGACGGTTCATGACCCAGCCATCTAACACGGTGACGGTTCATGACCCAGCCATCTAACACGGTGACGTTCATGACCAGCCATCTAACACGGTGACGGTTCATGACCCAGCCATCTAACACGGTGACGGTTCATGACCCAGCCATCTAACACGGTGACTGGTTCATGACCCAGCCATCTAACACGGTGACGGTTCATGACCCAGCCATCTAACACGGTGACGGTTCATGACCCAGCCATCTAACACGGTGACGGTTCATGACCCAGCCATCATAACACGGTGACGGTTCATGACCCAGCCATCTAACACAGGTGACGGTTCATGACCCAGCCATCTAACACGGTGACGGTTCATGACCCAGCCATCTAACACGGTGAACGGTTCATGACCAGCCATCTAACACGGTGACGGTTCCGCTTCAGATTCTGCAGCTTTGACTCGCTGACACTGCTACAGGCAAACTTCAGCTGTTTAGTTCCGTTGGTTGTCGTACCGTACCGTGGTAACTTTACGTTTTGGCTGGGCATTGAGTCAGAAGATTAAGAACGCGTCTGTATGTAGTACCGCCCAGCTAAAGCTCCAGTATGTTTATCGCTGGCCCTGCAGTGGTGGAATAACACGTCAACATAAACAGCGTCATTCTGAACTCTAACCACATACTGTAAATGTAATGCCTTCCAGACAATCATGTATTGTAAGATGGAGTTCAAGTAAATACTATTCAGCGCCATGCAGCACATAAACAATCTAAAGTTCATGCTGAAAGTAGTGCATGAAAACCACACAACACACATAACAGATATTAACAACATCCTATAGGAAAATACAACATCCTATAGGAAAATACACAACATCCTATAGGAAAATACACAACATCTATAGGAAAATACACAACATCCCTATTGGAAAATACACAACATCCTATAGGAATACACAAACATTCTATTGGAAAATCAATATCCTATTGGAAATACACAACATTCTATTGGAAAATACACAACATTCCTATTGGAAATAACAACATCCTATTGAAATATACAAACATCCTATTGGAAAATACACAACATCCTATTGGAAAATACACAACATCCATATTGGAAAATACACAACATCCTATTGGAAAATACACAACATTCTATTGGAAATGCATAAACATTCTATGGAAAATCATAACATTCTATTGGAAATGCATAACATTCTATTGGAAATACACAAAATCTTATTGGAAAAACAACATCATGAAATACAACATCCTATTGGAAAATCACAACATCCTATTGGAAAATACACAACATCCTATTGGAAAATACACAACATCCTATTGAAAATCACACAAATCCTATTGGAAAATCATAACATTCTATTGGAAAATACACCACATCCTATTGAAAATCAACAACATCTATGGAAAATACACAACATCCTATTGGAAAATACACAACATCCTATTGGAAAATACACAACATCATATTGGAAATACACAACATCCTATTTGGAAATAACAACATCCTTTAGAAATACACAGCATCTTATGGAAATACACAACATCCTATTGGAAAATACACAACACCTATTGAAAAACACCACATCCTATTGGAAAATACACCCATCCTATTGGAAATACACAACATCTTATTGGAAATACACAACATCCTATTGGAAATAGACAACATCCTATTGGAAAATACACAACCCCATATAACAGACGGCTTGGGTGAGGTTTACTACATTATCCTTCTGTCTGTCTACATAATCAATCACCACAATATTGTATTAATGACAAATAATGACCATGGCAGCTTTTACCAGAGTGTATTGGACTACAGTCATCATCTGACATGCTTTAATCTGAGCCTTACAACTGCCACTTCATTAGTAGAGGCTGCCTCCCTAATGGGACCCTATTCCCTGCCAGACCCCTGGTCAAAAGTAGTGCACTATACATGTAATAGGGTGCCATTTGGGACGCAACAGAGTCGAATTTCCTATGTAATAAGGTCATCATGGTATTGGGGTTTGGCAGACATCTGCTTATCTTAGAGAGATACGCTATCTTTGTCTTCTTACAGACATTTTCTATGTAATAGTGTGTGCTGTAACAGTCTCCACTTTTCTGGGAAGGCTCCACTAGATGTTGGAACATTGCTGCAGGGACTTGCTTCCATTCAGCCCATTCAGAGTATTAGAGGGGGCGGGATGATTTGGGCAATTAGGCCTGGCTCGCAGTCGGTGTTCCAATTCATCCCAAAGGTGTTGGATGGGGTTGAGGTCAGGGCTCTGTGCAGCAGTCAAGTTCTTCCATCACCGATCTCGACAAACCATTTCGGTTGGACCTTGCTTTGCGCACGGGGGCATTGTCATGCTGAAACAGGAAAGGGCCTTCCCCAAACATTTGCCACAAAGTTGGAAGCACATAATTGTCTAGAGTGTCATTGTATGCTGTAGCATAAAGATTTCACTTAACCCCAGACCATTATTCTCCCTCCACCAACCTTACAGTTGGCACTATGCATTGGGGCATTAGCGTTCTCCTGGCATCTGCCAAACCAGATTCGTCCGTTGGACTGCCAGATGGTGAAGAGCGTGATTCATCCTCCAGAGAATGCTTTCCACTGCTCCAGAGTCAATGGCGGCAAACTTTACACCACTCCAGCCGACGCTTGGCATTGCATGTGGTGATGTTAGACTTGTGTGCGGCTGCTCGGCCATGGACCCACTTCATGAAGCTCCCGAACAGTTTTGTGGTGACGTTGCTTCCAGAGACAGTTTGGAACTCGGTAGTGAGTGTTCCAACCGAAGACAGACCATTTTACGCGCTAATCATTTTAGCACTCGGCATCCCGTTGTGTGAGCTTGTGTGGGCTACCACCTCACGGCTGAGCCGTTGTTGCTCCTAGACGTTTCCACTTCACAATAACAGACACTTATATTGACCGGAGCAGCTATATCAGAGCAGAATGTGACGAACTGACTTGTTGGAAAGGTGGCATCTTATGACGGTGCACATTGAAAGTCACTGAGCTCTTCGGTAAAGCCATTCTACTGCCAATGTTGGTGTATAGAGATTACATGGCTTGATTTTATACACCTGCTCACACGGGTGTGACTGAAATAGCCAAATCCATAATTTGAAGGGGTGTCCACTTACTTTTGTGTATATATAGTGTATTTTGTATACAAACCAACGTGCCCCTGTTAAAGTAGACTATGTACTGTATATTACACTGAACACATTTTAACACAGACATAAGTGTTCATCATGTGGTAGTTTTTAGATAACAGGTCAGACATACCATCATGTGGTAGTTTTTAGATAACAGGTCAGACCCCTTTAGTTGCCAGTGAAGAGAGTGGCGGTCACTTAATCCTGCAGGAGCCACATGAGTGGTTAACACTTAAAGCCTACCACCTGACTGAGCAGGTGTTAAAGTTCAATCAGAATGGAATTGATGTTTAACGGAGGTCCATAAAGCAGGACACTGACCTTACAGCTGATGATCATGTCATCATTAGTTCCTGCTGACCCTAAACACTGTGTATACGTCTGAACTGCACCCTTTTCTCTATATAGTGCAGTAAGTTTGGCACCCTTTTCTCTATATAGTGCAGTGAGTTTGGCACCCTTTTCTCTATATAGTGCAGTAAGTTTGGCACCATATTCCCTATATAGTGCACTAAGTTTGGCACCCTATTCCGTATATGGTGCAGTGAGTTTGGCACCCTATTCCGTATATGGTGCAGTGAGTTTGGCACCCTATTCCCTATATAGTGCACTAAGTTTGGCACCCTATTCCCTATATAGTGCACTACATACAGTATTATGTATAATATTTATTTTAGGGTGGTGTTTCAGAAGCTTCCTGTGACCTGCCACTCCTGGAATGTACATACTATTACCTGATGGAAATGAAATACAACCAGATATTAGATCTACAGTACATATGAGATTAATATGTTACTATGGTAACATTTACTATGTTAAATATTCACCTTTTAATGAAAATAGATTAAAACGTTTAGCAATTTCTTAAAAAGGAAATGTACTGCCGACTATGTCATAATTTAGTTTAATATTGATTGTAACAAGTCGTCAGCTGTTATTTAAATAAGTGTGCGAATTACGTCTGTTCACATTGAGAAACATTACTGGGTCATTCATTCTCACGTCCCAAGTGGCTCCTTATTCCCTATATAGTGCACTTCCTTTGACCTGAAGCTGGGACGAGACCGTCATGATCACACTGACCTCCACATGGAAGGAGATGAAGAAGAACACCAGAGGACACTCGCTGTTTATCAAGTTCTCAAGCAGTGACAGAAGTAGGGCCAGAAGTAGGGCCAGAAGTAGGGACAGAAGTAGGGACAGAAGTAGGGACAGAAGTAGGGACAGAAGTAGGGACAGAAGTAGGGACAGAAGTAGGGACAGAAGTAGGGACAGATGTAGGGCCACTGTGTAGGGGTTAGGATGCCATTAGACTGATAATATTTACCACCGTTAACAGTCAGTGTGACATTTATGCTGAAAACAAGACTTGACTTTACAGTCTATTTCCCTTCCTTCTAAGAAGCGTTCCACACAGTCATTCCAACAGTTCTAAATTCCAGCGACAGAAGGTAAATATTTAATTTCTAGAAGCGAGTTTCTGGAGGAGAAAGTGAAGGAAAATACATCCCGCAGTGCTRGCTGCTCAAGGCCCATTATTAATTTATAGACGTGAAACCCCACCAATGCCTTCTCTATCTGATATTATACATTTGAAAAGTGTGTGCCTCTTACAGAGGAGCTTATGAAGTGTAAATAATATGACTAKCCTAGCCTCCACTTCCTCTCCAACCCAGAGATAAAGCAACCGCATGAATATGAATTGAGAAAAGGAGAAGGGGATATGGTAGGAGAGTCATGTGTATACTTTTTGGGCCATATGTTTGCTCAACCACTCCCAATCAATTGGTTTCCTGCAGGGTATTGTCTGCGTCCTAAATGTACCCTATTCCCTTTATAGAGCACTACTTTTGACCAGGGCTCATAGGGTATAGGGTGCCATTTGGAACACCGGTTATTATCTGCATTCACTGAAAGCACAGATGTGTTTACATTTTTGTAAGGAAGAAAGAGGCAGAACACACACACACAATATATACATACATATCACGCACGCACGCACGCACGCACCACACACACACATCACACACGACATATATACTACATATGCAACGCAACGCCACCGCACGCACGCACGCACGCACGCACGCACGCAACGCACGCACACACACACACAACACACACACACACACACACACACACACACAC
>NW_019944686.1:0-27086 GCF_002910315.2 Salvelinus sp. IW2-2015
GGAAAATCACCAACAAAGGGTCAGGCGGTCAACACCACCAGAGGAGGGGGGTCAACACACAACAGAGGTCAGGGGGGAACAACACAGAGGTCAGGGGGTCAACACAACACAGAGGTCAGGGGGGAACAACACAGAGGTCAGGGGTCAACACAACACAAGAGGTCCGGGGTCAACACAACACAGAGGTCAGGGGTCAACACAACACGGAGGTCAGGGGTCAACACAACACAGAGGTCAGGGGGTCACCACAACACGGAGGTCAGGGGGTCAACACAACACAGAGGTCAGGGGTCACACAACACGGAGTCAGGGGGTCAACACAACACGAGGTCAGGGGGGCACAAACACAGAGGTCAGGGGGTCAACAAACACAGAGGTCAGGGGGTCAACACAACACAGAGGTCAGGGGTCAACACAACACGGAGGTCAGGGGGTCAACACAACACAGAGGGTCAGGGGGTCAACACAACACAGAGGTCAGGGGGCAACAACAACACAGAGGTCAGGGGAACAACACACACAGAGGTCAGGGGTCAACACAACACAGAGGTCAGGGGGTCAACACAACACAGAGGTCAGGGGTCAACACAACACGGAGGTCAGGGGGTCAACACAACACAGAGGTCGGGGAACAGAGGTCAGGGCAACAACACAGAGTCAGGGGTCAACACAACACAGAGGTCAGGGGGTCAACACAACACAGAGGTCAGGGGTCAACAACACAGAGGTCAGGTCAACACAACAGAGTCAGGGGTCAACACAACACAGAGGTCAGGGGGTCAACCAACACAGAGGTCAGGGGTCACACAACACAGAGGTCAGGGGGTCAACACAACACAGAGGTCAGGGGTCAACACAACACAGAGGTCAGGGGGTCAACACAACACAGAGGTCAGGTGTCAACACAACACGAGGTCAGGGGTCAACACAACACAGAGGTCAGGGGTCACACAACACAGAGGTCAGGGGGTCAACACAACACAGAGGTCAGGGGGTCAACACAACACAGAGGTCAGGGGTCAACACAACACAGAGGTCAGGGGTCAACACAACACAGAGGTCAGGGGGAACAACACAGAGGTCAGGGGGTCAACACAACACAGAGGTCAGAGGGTCAACACAACACAGAGGTCAGGGGTCAACACAACACAGAGGTCAGGGGGAACAACACAACACAGAGGTCAGGGGGTCAACACAACACGGAGGTCAGGGGTCAACACAACACGGAGGTCAGGGGGTCAACACAAACACAGAGGTCAGGGGGTCAACACAACACAGAGGTCAGGGGGTCAACACAACACAGAGGTCAGGGGTCAACACAACACAGAGGTCACAAACACGGAGGTCAGGGGTCAACACAACACAGAGGTCAGGGGGGAACAACACAACACAGAGGTCAGGGGGTCACACAAACACAGAGGTCGGGGGTCAACACAACACAGAGGTCAGGGGGTCAACACAACACAGAGGTCAGGGGGTCAACACAACACGAGGTCAGGGGGAAACACAACACAGAGGTCAGGGGCAACACAACACAGAGGTCAGGAGGGAACAACACAACACAGAGGTCAGGGGGTCAACACAACACAGAGGTCAGGGGGGAACAACACAACACAGAGTCAGGGGGTCAACACAACACAGAGGTCAGGGGGTCAACACAACACGGAGGTCAGGGGTCACACAAACGGAGGTCAGGGGTCAACAAACCAGAGTCAGGGGTCAACACAACACAGAGGTCAGGGGGTCAACACAACACAGAGGTCAGGGGTCAACACAACACAGAGGTCAACACAACACGGAGGTCAGGGGGTCAACACAACACAGAGGTCAGGGGGTCAACACAACACAGAGGTCAGGGGTCAACACAACACAGAGGTCAGGGGGGAACAACACAACACAGAGGTCAGGGATGAACACACAGCTAGGGACCAGCAGAGGGCGCCAAAGGCAACATCCAGGGCAATATGTATCAAGCTCCTCAAAGTAGCACTGATCTGAGATCAGGTCCTTCTTGTCCAATATAATGTTATTCATTAGGAAATAAAAAAAAGGTCCAACTGATGAGCACTCCTCTGACAAAAATGTCTACATACTGTACGTCCCCAGGAGCTACATACTGTACGTCCCCAGGAGCTACATACTGTACGTCCCCAGGAGCTACATACTGTAGTCCAGGAGCTACATCTGTACGTCCACCGGTAACACTGGTCCATAGCTCCTGAGAGAAGAACCCCACCGTACCTCTATCTTTCCATTGAGGCGGGTCACCTCTGTCCGGTCCTCCTCGCGGCTCTTGGCTCCTTCACGAGACTCCTTCAGCTGTTTACTCTGAAGCTTCTGGTAGCTGTGCTTCAGCTTAGACAACTGGAGGGAGAGAGAGAGGAGACATGGGAATGGTGCGGCTTGATTCATGCAGCTCTCTGTACATACTAGACTGGGTTTCCCCTTTACTATGTAAGCACCTTGAGCATACGGAAAATGGCTATTATTGGTGCTCTAATCTCGAGCAAAGACACACGGACAGATAGGTAGACAGACAGACAGACAGACAGACAGACAGACAGACAGACACACACATAGGTAGACAGACTGACAGACAGACGGACAGACTGACAGATAGGTGAACAGACTGACGGACAGACGTACAGACTGACAGATAGATAGTCAGACAGACTGACTGACTGACGGACAGACTGACAGATAGATAGTCAGACGGACTGTAAGATACGTAGACAGACTGACTGACTGACAGACGGACAGACTGACAGATAGATAGTCAGATGGACTGTACAGATAGGTAGACAGACTGACTGACTGACAAACGGACTGTACAGATAGGTAGACAGACTGACGGACAGATAGATAGTCAGACGGACTGTACAGATAGGTAGACAGACTGACGGACAAGGACGTACAAGCTGACAGATAGATAGTCAGACAGACAGACGAACAGACTGACAGACGGACAGACTGACAGATAGTAGACAGACCTGACTGACTGACAGACGGACAGACTGACAGATAGATAGTCAGATGGACTGTACAGATAGGTAGACAGACTGACTGACTGACAGACGGACTGTACAGATAGGTAGAGCAGACTGACGGACAGATAGATAGTCAGACGGACTGTACAGATACGTAGACAGACTGACGGACAGACTGACAGATAGATAGTCAGACGGACTGTACAGATAGGTAGACGGACAGACTGACAGATAGATAGTCAGACGGACTGTACAGATACGTAGACAGACTGACGTACAGACTGACAGATAGATAGTTAGACAGACAGACGGACAGACGGACAGACTGACAGATAGGTAGACACGACTGACTGACAGACGGAACGACAGACTGACAGATAGATAGTCAGACGGACTGTACAGATACGTAGACAGACTGACGATAGATAGTCAGACGGACTGTACAGATATGTAGACAGACTGACGGACAGAGCTGACAGATAGATAGTCAGACGGACTGTACAGATAGGTAGACAGACTGACGGACAGATAGATAGTCAGACGGACTGTACAGATACGTAGCAGACTGACGGACAGACTGACAGAAGATAGTCAGACGGACTGTACAGTAGGTAGCAGACTGACTGACTGACAGACGGACTGTACAGATAGGTAGACAGACTGACGGACAGATAGATAGTCAGACGGACTGTACAGATAGGTAGAACAGACTGACGGACAGATAGATAGTCAGACGGACTGTACAGATCGTAGACAGACTGACGGACAGATAGATAGTCAGACGGACTGTACAGATAGGTAGACAGACTGACGGACAGATAGATAGTCAGACGGACTGTACAGTTACGTAGACAGACTGACGGACAGATAGATAGTCAGACGGACTGTACAGATACGTAGACAGACTGACGGACAGACTGACAGATAGATAGTCAGACGGACTGTACAGATACGTAGACAGACTGACGGACAGACTGACAGATAGATAGTCAGACGGACTGTACAGATAGGTAGACAGACTGACTGACTGACAGAGGGACAGACTGACAGATAGATAGTCATGAGACTGTACGGATAGGTAGAACGATGACTGACTGACAGACGGACTGTACAGATAGGTAGACAAGCTGACGGACAGATAGATAGTCAGACGGACTGTACAGATACGTAGACAGACTGACGGACAGATAGATAGTCAGAGCGACTGTAACGATAGGTAGACAGACTGACGGACAGATAGATAGTCAGACGGACTGTACAGATACGTAGACAGACTGACGGACAGACTGACAGATAGATAGTCAGACGGACTGTACAGATAGGTAGACAGACTGACTGACTGACAGACGGACAGTCTGACAGATAGATAGTCAGATGGACTGTACAGATAGGTAGACAGACTGACTGACTGACAGACGGACTGACAGATAGGTAGACAGACTGACGACAGATAGATAGTCAGACGGACTGTACAGATAGGTAGACGGACTGACGAACAGATAGATAGTCAGACGGACTGTACAGATACGTAGACAGACTGACGGACAGATAGATAGTCAGACGGACTGTACAGATAGGTAGACAGACTGACGGACAGATAGATAGTCAGACGGACTGTACAGATACGTAGACAGACTGACGGACAGATAGATAGTCAGACGGACTGTACAGATACGTAGACAGACTGACGGACAGATAGATAGTCAGACGGACTGTACAGATAGGTAGACAGACTGACGGACAGATAGATAGTCAGACGGACTGTACAGATACGTAGACAGACTGACGGACAGACTGACAGATAGATAGTCAGACGGACTGTACAGATACGTAGACAGACTGACTGACTGACAGACGGACAGACTGACAGATAGATAGTCAGATGGACTGTACAGATAGGTAGACAGACTGACTGACTGACAGACGGACTGTACAGATAGATAGACAGACTGACGGACAGATAGATAGTCAGACGGACTGTACAGATAGGTAGACAGACTGACGGACAGATAGTCAGACGGACTGTACAGATAGGTAGACAGACAGACGGACAGACTGACAGATACGTAGACGACTGACGGACAGACTGACAGATACGTAGACAGACTGACAGATAGGTAGACAGACAGATAGATAGTCAGATGGACTGTACAGATAGGTAGACAGACTGACTGACTGACAGACGGACAGACTGACACCGTCTTTGTGTTGCACTAAAGCGCTCGCTAACGTACCTCGTCTTTGACACGCTGCAGTTGTTCCTCATATTTAATGACCAGCTCTTGCTTCCCTGTCTGGACCTCATTGAGCTGCTTGCGGAGCAACCCCACCTGTGGGCAGGTAAACAGGCAATAAGGTCTAGTGTCAAGAGAAACCGGTAGGCAGGCTGCATTCGTAGCTACAAAACACACTTTAGGAACAAACACTGTCATGCAGAAATGCATGTTAAATTTAAAAACAAACTTTTTTTTGGTAGACACAGAATTGTTCCAATGTTGTGTCTGATGTATCGGATCCATCTCTAGTGTAAGTTCTCACCAACAACATGACAGCCTTTGCAGTTCATTCCATTAGCGTGCTTCATTTGGACGATTATCATTCAAGCTCAGTTTTAGGTCCCGCACTTGTAGTTGATGGAGACTGACGGAAAGCTGAATGCTCACATTACATGCAGCAGAAAAGCTTGCCTCACACAAAGGGTTGCAAAAATCTGATAACTTTCCTCAAATTTGCAGCTTTTCCAGAAATCCTGTTTGAAGGTTTCCAATGTATTTTTTATTTTTTGCTTATTCCTTCCTAATTACAATAATCTTCTAACCAGGATTTCTAGAAAACTGGAGAATTTGGGGAAAGTTAAGAGAGTTTTGCAATCCTACTTCCGCATAGCTTCTCGGACTAGTTCACCTGCATCAGCTCTTTCTCCACTACCACTTTCAACATCCGACAGCCAGTGTTCTGCAGGTCTAACAGTGAAACTATAGCCACTGTCACTTTGTACATCTTCCACAGGGTATAAAAGGCAAGGAGTGAGACATCAGGAGTTAAAACAGAGATTATATATGCTGCCTTCAGAAAGTATTCATACCCCTTGACTTTTTTCCACATTTTGTTGTGATACATCCTGAATTTAAAATACATTAAATTGAGATGTTGTAACTGATCGACACACAATACCCAATAATGTCAAAGTGGAATTATGTTTTTTATTTTTACAAAATAATAAAAAATGCAAAGCTGAAATGTCTTGAGTCATTAAGTATTCAACCCCTTTGTTATGGGAAGCCTAAATAAGTTCAGGAGTAAACATGTGGTTAACAAGTCACATAATAAGTTGTATGGACAATAATAGTGTTTAACATGATTGAGACACGGATTGAGACAACGGATTGTGTATGTGTGCCATTCAGAGGGTAAATGGGAAAGACAAAAGATTTAAGCGCCTTTGAACGGGGCATGGTAGTAGGTGCCAGGCGCAACAGTTTCCCGTGTGCATCAAGAATGGTCCACCACCCAAAGGACATCCAGCCAACTTGACACAACTGTGGAAAAGCATTGGAGTCAACATGGGCCAGCATTCCTGTGGAACGCTATCGACATCTTGTAAAGTCCACGACCGAACGAATTGAGGCTGTTTTGAGGGCAAGGGGGGGGGGGGGGGGGGGTGAAACTCAATATTAGGAAGGTGTTCCTAATGTTTAGTAAAGTCAGTGTATTATACAAGAGACAAAATTCACAAATTCAACAGCACAACGGCAGAGTCATGTCTTAAGTGTAAAACAATGACTCAATAATCCATGCATTCTGGGAATTCTATAATGTCCAAAAGTTATTGGCGGATTTAGAAAATTGGCTGTCAGAAGTATTACAATGTAAATTCACTTTGAATCCGTCTGTTTGCATATTTATCAAGACATGGCATGTGAGGGTGCAGTGAGATACCTGATGGGTTGTGCAATACTTTTCTTGTCAATCCTCTTGAAAAAAGGTATACTTAAAACTGGAAATGAACCAATCCTCCATTGTTAACAAAATGGAAAGGTCAAATGCTTTATTATCTTAAAATTGAAAGTGCGTGGGCGACAGAGAGAAACAAGATGGTGCAGTTTGAGGCAATGTGGCGAAAAGTGATACGGCGCTGGAGATGGGGGTGTGAGCAGGGTGAGTCTGGGGATGGGTGATGTCGTTGTCTGCATTTGTATAATGTTGTTTGTATGTGTTTTTTTGTATTGTTTGAAAATAAATACAAATGGTACAGTAACAACAACAATATATCTATGCACAACTGTACCTCTGAGTTCTTTTGGTCTATGAGGTTTCTGGCTGAAAGGAGCTCCTCTTCTCCGCTGTGCAGACGCAACTCCATGGCATGGATCTCTGCCTCCCACTCTGTCCTCTTATGGTTCACCATGATGTCTATCTGTCTCATCAGCTCCTGCAGCTCGGGCTCACAGGACGTCAGGACTGAGCTGGAAGAACGCAGCAGGACAACATTTATTTTCTGAAATGCTGAAGTCTTTAAAAAAAAAAATATATATATAGATATCTTCCAATGCATAGTTACTCCTATTAGAACTTAAAGGTAGCTGCTCGTATCTCCTCTCACCTCACGTCATGGTCTTGCAGAGATCCCAAAAAGGCATCCATCTCGAGTAATTGGCTTCTAACCGGCATCCACTTAGCTACATGGTCTCTGTAAATAAAACAATGAATGTATGACTCATGATTAGGACTGGGAAGCTACTTTGAAATTCACTTACATGAGCGAAAGTTAGATAGCTAACAGTTAGCTAGTTAGCAGTCCATCATCAGTACTGTCTGCAGAGTGTTTTTATCATGCAGACCACCACGCCAGCTTGTCAACAAACTTGTTAGCCAACCAGATTGTATCTACATTTATTGACTGTCAGCTAGCTAGCTTGCCAAACAATGCAGCTTTTTTTGCACTCGTTAACGTTAGCTAGCTAAGTAAATCAAGGACAGGATAGCATTACATTCGCTTGTTAGCTACTAACGAGCTAGCAACTTGGTTAGCTAGCTAACGGTTGATGACAAAGCTAGAGACACTAAACTAGCTATGAATTGAACGTGTATGCGTAGTCAAACATCCATGTAAATAGGATATTATATTAATTTGCTGATACGTACACGTGAACAATGAGATAATCAACATTATACTCACAGGAATAGCAAGGCCTCGTAACGTTAGATAGCAGCTAGTGAGCTCTAGCTAACAACTGTTGTGTTTACAGTTCGTTTCCCCGCAGGGCATTCTGGGATATAACAACTTTTTTTCCTAGCCGAAATAGCTAACGTTTTTACCACCAAAATGTCCCCTTTTACCAATAATTACGTTAGCTAGCTATCTCTGGTAGGAAAGTTAGCTAGCTACAGTAGCTAGTTAGCTACCCAAGTTGTGAGTTGTAACGTTAGCTATGCTGGCATGTAAGCTAACCGTAACGTATGTGATAACGTTAGCTAAGTTAGTTAGCTAGCCAGCAAAGGCGCAAACGTTTCGGTAACACATTAGTCCATCCTCAAACAAGCAATGCAACAAGCAATGCAACAATGCAACAATGCAACAAGCAAATTTGCTAGTTACCTGGCGCATTATAAATACTTTATATACTCGGAATTGTAGATTTAGAATAATGGTTTGTTGTATTGTAGTAATTTATAACGTAAAATGTCACCTGCCAGTGCACGTGGCTCGTTGGTCTAGGGGTATGATTCTCGCTTCGGGTGCGAGAGGTCCCGGGTTCAAATCCCGGACGAGCCCTTCTTTTTTCTTTAACGTTTGCTAAATCCAAATGACGTTAACTATGCGTTCCCCGTGACATCTGCGGATGTTGTTTAATAGTGCCATTTGTGGTATCCAATCCGTGCCATATGTGGTATCCAAGCAGGCTTAATATGTATTATAAGTATAGCAATCTATATCTTGTAAAATGTTCTCATAGTTGTATCGTGGCTCGTTGGTCTAGGGGTATGATTCTCGCTTTGGGTGCGAGAGGTCCCGGGTTCAAATCCCGGACGAGCCCTGCTTTTTCAGTCCCGATACGACATAAATCAGACTCATGGGTTCATCTCAAACGATGTAAAGGATATAAAGACTGATACAGCTGTATCGGAATATTTTTAACCACAGAGAGAAGAACTGCAAAACGAAATAAACAAGCTCGGACACAATAATTATCAGCCCAATTTCTGCTGCAGATAGAGGAAAGAGGTCTTTGGACTTAGGGCCAATTTTTTTTAGCTTTTATGTTTGACTGTAATTTTTTATTTTTTTATTTCACCTTTATTTAACCAGGTAGGCCAGTTGAGAACAAGTTCTCATTTACAACTGCAACCTGGCCAAGATCAAGCAAAGCAGTGCGACACAAACAACACATGGGATTAACAAACGTACAGTCAATAACACAATAGAAAAATCTATATACAGTGTGTGCGAATGTAGTAAGATTAGTGAGGTAAAGCAATAAATAGGCCATAGTGGTGAAATAATCTCTCTCTTTCAATTGAAATGGGCTTTATTGGAATGGGAAACATATGTTTACATTGCCAAAGCAAGACTAATAAACAATTAAAAACACAAAACAACAACCACAAAAACGATTAGAATTTAACAGTAAGTATTGCACTCAAAAAGGTTTCCCTCCCCCTCCACCACCCACTGTCAGGCACCCTAAACAAAGGAAGTGAGCTCCCAGCCAGTCAGACAGCTTTGAGCCCAGTCACCCCTCCTCCCCTCCGGGCTGCTAGTAAACCTTCACACAGGCAGGCAGGCAGGCCATCCCCTGGCTGCCACAGCTGCTGTGCCGGTTGGGCCTGCCCTTAGAAAAGAGACAACCCAAAACTGCCCCCTCAACACACAGACACTTTGAAAAGGAGTCAGGCAGTAGAGTCTGTCTTTCTGTTTCTATCTCTCTATCATATAACAACTACAGGACCATCACTTTAACCACCTGGAATATTCCTCCATAATTTACTGTAAGTACATTTGATTTTAAAAGTAACCTTTTTATTGATTTAGTAGTTTCATCTTATTGCGTGATGTTCATTTTGAACAGAAATGGTCATGATATATATTTTTTTGTAACAATTAATTAGCTAATTGAATTTTGAAGATCAAACCTTGAAAATGTATTAGCGAGAACTTGTAAATAACTAACGTTTTATGTGAGAGTGACCACTTCTTAAACCAGTTAACCTAAAACGTTTTGTAACTGTTTATGGACATACACACTTTTAATGTATGTCACTCATTTTGTATATCTCTGAATGTAAAGGATATAATGACTGATACAGCTGTATTGGAATATTTTTAACCACAGAGAGAAGAACAGAGAAGAACTGCAAAACAAAATAAACAAACTGGGACACAATAATCATTAGCCCAATTTCTGCCGGCCCAGCAGTACCTCCATATCCCCAGCGGCTCCTCTTCCTCTCAGACAGACAGACACACAGACAGACACACAGACCCATTCAGCCAGGTAATCTGTGTCTTCTCCCCACCTAGTTTAATACCTGCCTAGTTAAGTGTCCAGTATCTAGTTAGGTGTCCAGTAACTAGTTAGATTTCCAGTATCTCGTGGACAAGCCCTTCTACCCAGTGCTCCAGTCTCTGCAGCCTATACCCAGGCCCCTCCAGACCAGGCTTTCTCAGGTCCAGGTATCCTTGTCAGGCCTACTGCCTAGTCACCTCCAGATAAGCCTTCGTGGCCTCCATTCCTCCAGCCAGGTCGGCCTGCCAACCCAGTGCTATAGTCTTGCTGCTTCAACCCAGGCTCTTCCAGTCCAGGTCCAGCTATCGCTGTCCGGCCCGGCCATGGTTCTGTGTGAGGACAGGGAGTGTGGGGTGTGTTATCAGCCCTACTCCCGTCAGGACCGGATCCCCCGGGTGCTCCACTGTAGACACACCTTCTGTGCCACCTGCTTAGAGACCATGTCCCTGCCCAAGAGTGACATGCTCACCGTATGCTGCCCGCTGTGCCGCCAGACCACCTGTGTAGGGCGTGGCCTCAGCCTTCAGGAGGCGCTGTGGGTCAACTCACGCCTCTGGGACTACATACCTGAGAGCAAAGAAGAGGAGGAGGAGGAGGAGAAGGAAGAAGAGGAGGAGGAGGAGGTGAAGGAAGAAGAGGAGGAGAGAGTGGAGGCTAACAGACAGACACAGGTCTCCTCACAGGCAGAATGGTGAGCCTTCTTCACTTGACCCACATGAAAAAATACAACAGTTTACTACTACAGTTTACTACAGTTTACTATAGAATACTACAGTACTTACTATAGAATACTACAGTTTACTATAGAATACTACAGTACTTACTATAGAATTTATACTTACCTCTATAAGACTTCTTTACTTGATACATACAGTAGTTACTGATAGAAATCTACAGTTATTTAGATACTCTACACTATATCATACTATAGAAATACTAACGATTTACTTAGATACTCAGTACTTACCGAATAGATACCACCTTTTACTTATAGGTATCCTACAGTAACTTACTATGTACTACAGTACGTTTTATAGAATACTCCGTTTAGATAGCAATCTTACGTACTTATGTAGTACTCTGTTCTACTAGGTCTTCGTACGTTACTAGACTACTACAGTACTTACTATAGAATCTAAGTTCTTTCTATCGTATACCAGTACTTCTATAGAATCTAGTTTCTATTGAATACTACCGGTTACTATAGAAAAAAAAAAAAAAGAAAAAACAAAAAAAAAAAAAAAAAAAAAAAAAAAAAAAAAAAATTACTAGAATGGACTTACATAGAGTACTACAGTGCACTATAGATACTATAGTTTACCATGGATACCACGTAGTCTTATTCAGATCTACAGTCTTAACTATAGAATACTATAGTTTATTATAGAATACTTCAGTGTATCATAGAATACTACGTACTTACTATAAATACTTCTGTACTTACTATATAATACTACAGTATTATTATAGAATACAGTTTACTATAGTACAACAGTACTTACTTAGAATACTAGCACAGTTTATTATAGATACTACACAACTTACCATAGAATACTGCAGTTTTACTATAGAATACTCAGTTTGCTATAGATACTGCAGTTTTACTATAGAATACTCAACCTTACCATAGAATACAAGTACTTACAATGAATCCACAGAATGTACTATATAATTCTGTAGTAAACTAGTGAACTGTAGAATAGTATTATCTGCAAAAACATAAACACACCCACACACACACACACACACACACACACACACCACACACACACCACACACAACACACACACACACACACACACACAACACACACACACAACACACACACACACACACCCACACACCTCACTGTTCACTTAAATCTTGAAATTCCTCATGCTTACCCTCCGTGCCAGCATGCCTATCCTCAGTGTCATAAGAGAGGAGTCTGGATATTTGAAACACATTTTTTGTTTGCCCCATAGATGGTGACCAGTATCCAGGCTGAAACAGTCAGCGATGACACTAATAGACAGACTGCTAATAATACTGCCTCACCACACAATGTCTCAACGGCAAATCCTAACATGCTTGCACTTCCTCCACTGTCTTTGGGTGTGTTCTGTTACTCACCAATCTCTCTCTCTCTCTCTCTCTCTCTCTCTCTCTCTCTCTCTTCTCTCTCTCTCTCTCTCCTTCTCCTTCTCTCTCTCTCCCTTCATCCTCTTAGCCCTACGTCAAAGCGCTCCAGAAAAATGCTGAAATTTCCGGCCTTCCTCAGGAAATTCAGTCTGACAAACACAGCATCAGAGGAGTATTGTGCCTGGTTGTGCCAACGTGTAAGTAACCCTCACCTTGTGTTGGTTATCTGCTTTATCGTTGGGACGCATCCAAATGGGCCCCTATTAGTCACTACTTTAGACCAGAACCCTATGGAACTATTCCCTATAATGTGCACTACTGTAGCCAGACCCTATGGAACCCTATTCCCTACATAGTGCACTACTTTAGACCAGAACCCTATGGAACCCTATTCCCTATATAGTGCACTACTTTAGACTAGAGCCCTATGGAACCCTATTCCCTACACAGTGCACTACTTTAGACCAGAACCCTATGGAACCCTATTCCCTATATAGTGCACTACTTTAGACCAGAAGCTCTGGTCTACAGATGTAGGATCTTAATTTGATCACCCTTTTTTTGCTGATCATCTTCCTTTTTGTCTATTCAAGCTTTAAAAAAGCTTATAAAGTTTCTAATTTCCACTTTAAAATGTCAGACTTGATTTGCCCTTACAAAAAATATATCAACTCCTACAAAAAATATCCATTAATTATAATTCACAAAATAATTCACCTTTCCTGTAGCTGCAGGATTATTTTCCTGCTGTAGCAAACTGGGTCAAATTAAAATCCTACATCTGTATAAGGAAGGCCTGCTGCTGTTGCGTACTGTAGAACAAAACATTTCAACATCCACACATAAATCCTACTAACTCCCCTCTGTGATCAAAACATGTTGAGATATCCTAAACGTGATTTAAGAAGGAATGTCTCCTATAATCAAGGCAGAGTGATTTCTATACTTATCTTCTGTTTCCGGCCATATTAACCTCGTGTTATTACATTTATGACGATCGAAAGCAAAAGTGAAACTAGGACATTTTGAATATATTAATTTGATCGTCAGTTGGATTGTTAATTTATTTGTGAGCATGGCTATGTGCACTAACGGTATGTATTTTGTGTTTCCCCCAACAGGGAGATGAAATCTTGGCGCAGGCTTCCAACTGCTGACACTTATTAGGTGTCTCACGTGCTCGACGCAGGGATGTACGTGTACTGTATCAACAGCGGAGTGTTTACAGTTCCTCTCTGATATGAATAATCTGCATCTTTTGAACAATGACGTGTAGATCACCAGTTGACACCCACAGTCAACGATGCAACACGGTTAAGAACAGCTCAGAGACAGTTGGGTCTGTATCCAATATGGCACCCTAGTCCCTGTGGGTTCTGGTTAAAAGTAGTGCACTATATAGGGAATAGGGTGGCATAGGGCTCTGGTTAAAAGTAGTGCACTATATAGGGAATAGGGTGGCATTTAGGACGTGCGTTTGGAGAACCCACTATGCGTCCATGTGTGTCTGACTCTGACAAGACAGCCTTTATTGTTGTTAAGCAGTGAAACTGCTCCAGGGGTCCTGTCTTCTTCCCCATTGGTTATTCTAGCCTTAATTCCCCACAGCTGGTGCAGTGGGATTTGGTTCAGCTGTCTTTAGGACAGACGTCCCAGTGGAAGCTAGGGTACCCCCTCCAACCACTCCCTCCTGCTGCCCCCCCCCCCCCTCCTCTTAACAGATGGCCTGCTGAGGATGACCCCCCCCCCCCCCTTCCTCCCTCCTTCCCCAGTGTCTGCAAACAGAGCTTAATTTATTATCAGCTTTTGCATTCACGTCAATTTTTTTATATATTATCTTTAATAATAAAAAATATATATTTGAAAATATGATGTTGTGTGTTGTTCTGTGTTCATGGGTTCGAAGTAATTTGACCTTTACACAGTGGTCAGTCAGTGGTCCTTCAGTGATAATGGTTTAGTTTCACCAGTGGTTTTACTCAGATGTCTGAGCCACAGTCATCTGCATAGTTTCCTACACAACATGGCACCCAGGCCATCCCAGAGCCTTTCGTTTGAATCCCCTCATAATAAGACACAAAATTCGTGCTCAGTACTTGCACAAATGTGTGTTTGTTTTTAATGTACAGTACTCACTAAGGACATATAACCTTACCGCAATGAACCGATTATATCCTCCCCATCTATCAGAAACTCTCTGAACAGATGGTCGGTAGTTACGTTCACAATTAAATATGGTGCAGTTGAACAGTGCACTCAGCTGTGAGTACAATAGAGGAAGTATTCACAATTATAAACTGGGGGGGTTCAACTCTGAATGCTGATTGGCTGACAGCCATGCTATTTCAGACGATATACCATGGTATGACAAAACATTTGATTTTTACTGCTCTAATACATTGGTAACCAGTTTATAAATAGCAATAAGGCACCTCGGGGTTGTGGTATATGGCCAATATACCGCGGCTAAGGGCAGTGTCCAGGCCTCCACGTTGCGTCGTACTTAAACATCCGTAGCCGTGGAATTGGCCATATACACAACCCCCCCGAGGTGCCTGGTTGCTTAATTAGCAATCCCAGTCGTGTTCCAAATGGCTCCTATAACCCAATATAGTGCACTGACTTTTGACTGTAGTCCAATGGGCCATGTCTTCAGTAGCGCACTAAGACGATTCCGACCCGGGTAAGGGCGAGTATATGGAACGTAAATCCCTTTTTATCTCTTTTCTCTCTATGCGTATTTCTGACCTTGAACTTAAGCATGAGAAAATAATACTATTTACCCGCTATTCGGTTTGGGGGGATCAAATAAATGAAGTGTGGAGGAGGCGTGTCTACAGATACACCATATTAATGGAAGGTGTGGAGGAGGCGTGTCTACAGATACACCATATTATGAAGGTGGTGGAGGAAGTGTGTCTACAGATACACCATATTAATGAAGGTGTGGAGGAGGTGTGTCTACAGATACACTGTATTAATAAGCTGTATGTAGGAAAGGCTTGTGTAGGAAAGGCGTGTGAGATAAGGCTTGTGTAGGAAAGCTTGTTAGAAAGGCGTTTGAATGAAAGCGTGTGAAGGAAAGCTTGTGTAGAAAAGGCGTGTGTAGGAAAGGCGTTTGAATGAAAGGCAGTGAAGGAAAGGCTTGTTAGAAAAGCGTTTGAATGAAAGGGTGTGAAGGAAAGGCTTGTGTAGGAAAGGCGTGTGTAGGAAAAGCTTGTGTAGGAAAGGCGTGTGTAGGAAAGGCTTTGTAGGAAAGCGTATGTAAAAAGGCTGTTATAGGAAAGCGTGTGTAGGAAAGCTTGGTAGAAAGGCTGTGTAGGAAAGGCGTGTGTAGGAAAGGCAGAAGTGTAAGGAAAGCTTGTGAAGGAAAAGCTTGTGTAGGAAAGGCTTGTGTAGGAAGGCTTGTGTAGGAAAGGCTTGTGTAGGAAAGGCCGTGTGTAGGAAAGGCGTGTGAATGGAAAAGGCTAATGTGTAGGAAAGGCTTGTGTAGAAAAGGCGTGTGTAGGAAAGGCTTGTGAAGGAAAGGCTTGTGAAGAAAAGGCGTATGTAGGAAAGGTTTGTGTAGGAAAGGCGTGTGTAGGAAAGGCTTGTGTAGGAAAGGCGTGTGTAGGAAAGGCTTGTGTAGGAAAGGCGTGTCTAGGAAAGGCTTGCCTAGAAAAGGCTTGCGTAGGAAAGGTATCAATATCTAAATCGTAATCGGGCCCTAAGTAGGGAAAAAGTTGGATGTAATGAGACACAGCCCTATTGTTCTGAAATAGGTACTAGTGGTTACTTCTCAATGGGGGCAATCATAGAAGTGTCTGAGAGTGTACCCATGAGGTTACCGGTCATATCACCAGGGTTAGAGCCTCCAAGCCTGTTCTATTCATTCTATTTCTATGCTCCTATAGTTGTGAAAGAGGTACTAGAATAGCGACTACTTCCCTCACCTAGTTTCCCTTTTCCACATCACCGACCCATGACACATCACCGACCCATGACACATACCGGTATACCACTTAAGAAAGGACTGGGAAAACACGTGGGAGATTTGTCAGTGCTACAATACGGTCTTACTCTGAGGGCCGTATGACAGAACAATAACAGAAAACTCTCGCTCAGCTATGGAAGTGAATTTTATGGCTTCTTTTTTTTTCTTCCATTGAGCATCTGTGACGATTTCAACGTTTTATGAATCCAGAACTTAGGATCATCATCCCTGTTTTGTTAGATCAAATCAAAGTTGTTTGGTTGCGTAACACAGATTTGCAGGTGTTACAGCAGGTGCAGCGAAATTCTTATGTTACTAGCTAGATGGGATTTCTCTCATTGGCTATATATGCCTTGTGCATATTTACCAGCTTTACGCACTTTTTTTTGTTGTAAGTGGGAGCCACTTTGGGTTGAGACGATCATTCAGTGGGACTCACAGATCTTTAATTTGTAGTACTTTTCCTTCCAATATGATCCATTATCAATTTGAGAGCAACGTCAGAGCAACAGAGCACATGTAATTGATTTGATGTACAGCACATCACACGTATATACATACACACATCAAATAGGCTACATCGCATGTATAAGACCCCTATTAAGGGTTATCTCAGTAGTTGGATGAGCGAAATATAACTCATTCTAAATGTATAGTCTGTTGTTGCCATCCTTGTGAGCCATTCCAGGTCAGTCTGTTTCTCTGCTTTTGTTTCACAATGTTCATTGTTGTGCTCCCGAGTGGCACAGCGGTCTAAAGGCACTGCATCGCGGTGCTATAGGTGTCACTACAGACCCTGGTTCAATCCTGGGCTGTATCACAACCAGCCTTGATCGGGAGTCCCATAGGGCGCTTGAACAATTGGCCTAGCGTCGTCGGGGTAGGCCGTCATTTTAAATAATAATCTGTTTTTAATTGACTTACCTGGTTAAATAAAACATGTTTTTAATTGACTTACCTGGTTAAATAAAACATGTTTTTAATTGACTTACCTGGTTAAATAAAACATGTTTTTAATTGACTTACCTGGTTAAATAAAAAATGTTTTGAAAACGTTTCTTCACGTGAATAAGTGCTGACAAAAAATGATGTCACCTTTTGCGCACACTGCTCCAGAAATGGGTAACACCTGATCTTAGTTCACCTTGCAATGTGTCATTTGCCCGCAGTTCCACTATCTCACTCTCTATTCCAGCACGGTCAGGACAAAGGGCTGTGATGACTAGGGGTCAGGGATGACACTGGCACATGAAAGGGGTTCTCAATGAAGTTGAAAAACTCTTTGTACTCCAAGATATCCTTGAATCTTGACTCAAACTCCATCTTCAACTCTTCCAACACACGCACAAATGCATCATAGCTAAAATGTTGCAGTATGTCTGGGTTGGATGTGGTGAGTGCTCTGAGTTTTGTGAAGTTAACAAACTGTCTGTCAGGTATGAACAGAGTGCGGATTCTATTTTGAAGCTATTTTTAAAGCATTGAATTGAAATTGTATCATTGTTATTGTATTACTGCGAGCCGGAATTTAAGGGCTCGCGGGCCACATACAGACTGCGGGCCGCACGATGAGTACCACCGACATACACTGTAGGGACCTACACACTTAATAAATACACAGACGAACACGCTTAAGCCGTCACACAATTAACACGGCCGTTATACTGGCATTGTGACAGGCAGTTGCAGTGATATTGAGGACAAACGAGCTGAAAGACAGAGGTCAGTTTACTTTTAGACATATGCTGATATTGGTGAACTAGAGAACCAACAAATAGGCCTAATGCACTTAAAAGGCATTACTCAATGTTGGTTTACTGTGGTAGCAGGATTACTTTCTTGTCATTCTGGTTTTGAGGTGAGCAGGCTGTGACAGGTTATGCCTCAGCTAATCTGATCTCAAATCTCAAACGTCCAGAGAAAACTACCCTGATTGATTTGATATTGACAAATGTTCCACATAAATATTATGCGGTTGGTGTTTTCTGTAATGATTTAAGTGACCCATTGTGCTGTTGTTGCTGTTAGAAATACTAAGGTTCCTAAGATAAACCCACGCTTTATTCATGAGAGAAATGTTAAGAGTTTTAATGAGCAGGCTTTCATGATTTGTTTAATTTTGACTGGAGCAATATTGATCTTATTCCTGATGTGGAAACTGCCTGGAAATTCTTTCATGATGTTTTTTTCTCTAAATAGTAAACAAACATGCCCCATTCCACAGGTTCAGAGTTAAAGGGAGGGATAATCCATGGTTTTCTCCAAATAGTNAAACATGCCCCATTCCACAGGTTCAAAGTTAAAGGGAGGGATAATCCATGGTTTTCTCCAAATAGTGAACAAACATGCCCCATTCCACAGGTTCAGGGTTAAAGGGCGGGATAATCCATGGTTTTCTTCTGAGCTGTCTTGTATTATTCACGACCGTAATCTAGCCTGGGCTGAAGCAAGGACATTATGTTCTGATGCTGATTGGCTTATTTTTAGGCCGTTATGAAAAAAGTGTTATTTTCTTCTCAGGAAGTCTGAATATTTTATGTCTGTTACCACTGATAACCTGAATGACCCTAGACAGTTTTGGAAGGCTATTAAGTCTATTGTTGTTAACAGTAATGTTAATGAATTACCGTCATGTGTATTGAAGGACTCTGTTGATGTATATGACAAAACTGAAATGCTGATTTGTTTCAATGAGCACTTTGTATCATCTGGTAGGCTGTTTGATTCAGTGTCCTCTGTCGCTGTACAACCCTGTGTGGATGAACCAGTGAGAGCTGGTCAAACTTTTAGCTTTTTGCCATTCTCAGTGCAGAAGGTACATAAAGACCTGAAATCCTTAGATCAGAGAAAGCCTGCAGGTCCTGATCTTTTGGATCCCTGCTTTTTAAATCTGGTAGCTGATTTCATAGCTGAACCACTTACATATCTGTTCAATCTAACCCTGGAATGTAATGAAATTCAAAAGATCTGGAAATTAGCATTTGTCCTACCACTTTTAAAAGGGGGAGATCCAACTCTTTTAAATTATTATAGGCCAATCTCAAAGCTGTCACCCCTGGTGAAAATACTTGAAACCCTTGTGAGTGAACAGCTAAAAGAGTTTTTATATACTAACTCTATTTTATCAATGTACCAATCGGGCTTCAGGAAGAAGCACAGCACAATTACAGCAGCCATGAAGGTTTTCAATGATATCACTGAAGCCCTTGACAAAAAACACCACTGTGTCTCACTTTTTGTTGATCTCTCTAAGGCTTTTGATACAGTTGATCATGCTATACTGAGGCAGAGATTGTCGAGCATAGGTCTTGCGGAGCATGCAGTTGTATGGTTTGCTAACTATCTGTCTGATAGAACTCAGTGCACTCAATGTGATGGGCTTATGTCTGTTAAATTGTCTGTCTGTAATGGTGTGCCCCAGGGCTCTGTACTTGGTCCCCTCTTATTCACTATTTATATAAATAATTTAGACAAAAANTGTCTGTCTGTAATGGTGTGCCCCAGGGCTCTGTACTTGGTCCCCTCTTATTCACTATTTATATAAATAATTTAGACAAAAATGTGCAAAATGCGGAACTTCACTTTCATGCTGATGATACTGTTATTTATTGTTGTGCCTCGTCTCTCACAAAAGCTTTCCAGAACATGAAAACTGCTTTTTATACTGTTCAACAATTGAAGCTTTTCTTCAATGCTGACAAAACTAATGGTGTTTTCTAAAGCAAGAAATAGACCTCTGAACCTTTCACCTATTACTACCTGTCAGGGCAAGGAGATTGAGACCTCATATAAATATCTTGGAATTTTAATTGATGACGGCCTCTCTTTTAAATTGCATATTCAACAACTTACAAAATAATTGAAGCTGAAATTGGGATTTTATTTCAGGAATTAGGTCTGTTTTTCTTTTGAAGCCAGAAGGAGGCTAGTATCAGCTACATTTATGCCTTTACTAGACTATGGGGATATTTTATATATGAATGCTTCCGCTCAGTGTTTCAGATCAATTGACACTCTTTACCATGGAGCATTGAGATGTATTTTAAACTGCAAAACCCTTACGCACCACTGCACTTTGTATACCAGGGTTGGCTGGCCTTCTCTAGTCACTCGTAGGCTCAGTCACTGGTGTACTTTTATTTATAAAGCCATTTTGGGTTTACTACCATTTTATTTGGGCATTTTTATTGTTCAGAAATGTGGTGGGTACTCTCTTCGTTCGCAGGACTTTATCCTGATGAAAAAATGTCCGGACTGAATTTGGTAAAAGGGCTTTTATGTACTCTGCGCCATCAGCTTGGAACGCCTTACAAAATACTTTTAAACTGGAAGAACTTGTCCCGATTGGTGTTTTTGAGGCTGATTCCCTGACCTGTCAATGTTTTTAATTAGCTGTGTTATGATTTTGTTATACTCTTGTGAATTCATTTTTTTTTACTAGGGTATCTGTAGTTGTTGATGTTGTCTGTCTGTAATTGTGTAATGACTTGGTGCTGCCTATCTTCACCAGGACACTCTTGAAAAAGAGATTTCAAATGTCAATCAGCCCTTCTGGTTAAATAAATAAAAATAAATCAAATCCACCAGCCATCTCGCTCTGAGCCTGGGGACGAGGTCATGTGTCACCTGGTTCACGTCTCACCTGGTTCACGTCTCACCTGGTTCACGTCTCACCTGGTTCACGTCTCACCTGGTTCACGTGTCACCTGGTTCACGTTCTCACCTTGTTCACGTCTCACCTGCTTCACGTCTCACCTGGTTCACGTCTCACCTGGTTCACGTCTCACCTGGTTCACGTGTTCACCTGGTCTTTCACGTCTCACCTGGTTCACGTTCACCTGGTTCACGTCTCACCTGGTTCACGTCTCACCTGGTTCACGTGTCACCTGGTTCACGTCTCACCTGGTTCACGTCTCACCTGGTTCACGTCTCACCTGTTCACGTCTCACCTGGTTCACGTCTCACCTGGTTCACGTCTCACCTGGTTCAAGTCTCACCTGTCACGTTCTCACCTGTTTCACGTGTCACCTGGTGGTCACGTCTTCACCTGGTTCACGTGTCACCTGGTTCACGTCTCACCTGGTTCACGTCTCACCTGCTTCACGTCTCACCTGGTTCACGTCTCACCTGGTTCACATCTCACCTGGTTCACGTGTTACCTGGTTCACGTCTCACCTGGTTCACGTCTCACCTGGTTCACATCTCACCTGGTTCACGTCTCACCTGGTTCACGTTCACCTGTTGTTCACGTCTCACCTGGTTCACGTCTCACCTGGTTCACGTCTCACCTGGTTCACGGCTCACCTGGTTCACGTCTCACCTGGTTCACGTCTCACCTGTTTCACGTCTCACCTGGTTCACGTCTCACCTGGTTCTATCAGCATAGCTATGGCTGGGCAGGAATAACATTACAGATTCAACAGAGGCCATCAGTAATGCTTCATGACTAAGACTGGTAGGTTATAATTCACCAGACAGATACCAGACTAGACTGTAGGTTATAATTCACCAGACAGAACCATGACTAGACTGGTAGGTTATAATTCACCAGAAGATACCATGACTAGACTGGTAGGTTATAATTCACCAGACAGATACCATGACTAGACTGGTAGGTTATAATTCACCAGACAGATACCATGACTAGACTGGTAGGTTATAATTCACCAGACAGATACCATGACTAGACTGGTAGGTTATAATTCACCTGGAACATCCATCAGAATAGCATGCAGAGTCCACATGACAAGTCAAGAATTAGCCTTCAGGACCTTCAATACCTCAATCACCTGGGATGTTGGTCCACCTGGGATGTTGTCTCACCTGGGATGTTGCCTCACCTGGGATGTTGTCTCACCTGGATGTTATGGATGTTGCCTCACCTGGGATGTTGTCTCACCTGGGATGTTGTCCTCACCTGGGATGTTGTCTCACCTGGGATGTTGTCTCACCTGGGATTGTCTGTCTCACCTGGGATGTTGTCTCACCTGATTCTGGAGAAAATGCAAAGCATCAAAAGTGTTAAAAAAAAAAAGTATATACAGTGGGGAGAACAAGTATTTTGATACATGACAATTTTGCAGGGTTTCCTACTTACAAGCATGTAGAGGTCTGTAATTTTTCTAGGTACACTTCAACTGTGAGAGAAGAATCTAAAACAAAAAATCTAGAAAATCACATTGTATGATTTTTAAGTAATTAATTTGCATTTTATTGCATGACATAAGTATTTGATACATCAGAAAAGCAGAACTGAATATTTGGTACAGAAACCTTAGTTTGCAATTACAGAGATCATACGTTTCCTGTAGTTCTTGACCAGGTTTGCACACACTGCAGCAGGGATTTTTGCCCACTCCTCCATACAGACCTTCTCCAGATCCTTCAGGTTTCGGGGCTGTCGCTGGGCAATACGGACTTTCGGCTCCCTCCAAAGATTTTCTATTGGGTTCAGGTCTGGAGACTGGCAGGCCACTCCAGGACCTTTGAGATTGTTCTTACGGAGCCACTCCTTAGTTGCCCTGGCTGTGTGTTTCGGGTCGTTGTCATGCTGGAAGACCCAGCCACGGACCCATCTTCAATGCTCTTACTGAGGGAAGGAGGTTGTTGGTCAAGATCTCGCGATAATGGCCCCATCCATCCTCCCCTCAATACGGTGCGGTCGTCCTGTCCCCTTTGCAGAAAAGCATCCCCAAAGAATGATTGTTTCCACCTCCATGCTTCACGGTTGGGATGGTGTTCTGGGTTGTACTCATCCTTCTATTCCTCCAAACACGGCGAGTGGAGTTTAGAGCAAAAGCTCTATTTTTGTCTCATCAGACCACATGACCTTCTCCCATTCCTCCTCTGGATCATCCAGATGGTCATTGGCAAACTTCAGACGGCCGTGGACAATGCGCTGGCTTGAGCAGGGGGACCTTGCGTGCGCTGCAGGATTTTAATCCATGACGGCGTAGTTGTTACTAATGGTTTTCTTTGAGACTGTGGTCCCAGCTCTCTTCAGGTCATTGACCAGGTCCTGCCGTGTAGTTCTGGGCTGATCCCTCACATTCCTCATGATCATGATGCCCCACGAGGTGAGATCTTGCATGGAGCCCCAGACGAGGTGATTGACCGTCATCTTGAACTTCTTCCATTTTCTAATAATTGTGCCAACAGTTGTGCCTTCTCACCAAGCTGCTTGGCTATGTCCTGTAGCCCCATCCCAGCCTTGTACAGGTCTACAATTTATCCCTGATGCCCTTACACAGCTCTCTTGGTTCTGGCCATTGTGGAGAGTTGGAGTCTGTTTGATTGAGTGTGTGACAGGTGTCTTTTATACAGGTAACGAGTTCAAACAGGTGCAGTTAATACAGTAGGTATGAGTGGGAACAGGGGGCTTCTTAAAGAAAAACGAACAGGTCTGTGCAGAGCCGGAATTCTTACTGGTTGGTAGGTGATCAAATTACTTTATGTCATGCAATAAAATGCCAAATTAATTACTTAAAATCATACAATGTGATTTTCTGGATTTTTGTTTAGATTCCGTCTCTCACAGTTGAAGTGTACCTATGATAAAAATGACAGACCTCTACATGCTTTGTAAGTAGGAAAACCTGCAAAATCGGCAGTGTATCAAATACTTGTTCTCCCCACTGTATATATATATAGGTAAGAAGGCAAAATACAAAGAATCGTCAAAGCCAGGACTAGGCAGCAACGAACCAATAGGCACATATCTTCACGAGGATCACCAGAAATTGTTATCCTCTTGGAACCTATTGAGACTCCAACTGTAATGTCACTCAGGTCAGAGAGCTTTAACTCACTGTTTAATTTTCAATAAGAAAGGTCTGTGGGGGGCGGTGGAGGGGGACGCTGTCAACTGTTATGTTTATAATTAATGGATTCTTTTTTAATAAAGAGAGTATTGTTAGTTGAGTTTATCATAATTGCGTTGGAAGTAAACTGATCTGATCTTTGACACCAAACCGCCACCATCTGTCTATGAGACATCAGTAATCTCTGTTTGCTGACAGTGACCTCTTCAAAGACAATGTAGCAATTGATGGTGGGGGGGTGGGGAAAAGTGGACCCAAAGCGTGGGCATGCACTGGACCATATACGAAAGGTTTCTTTCAGAAAGTAGGTTGTGAGTATACGAGGAAGGGTCATTCAGGGTTAAAAGGCCAATCAGTTAGGACAGGGGGGGTCAGGTCAAAGGTCGTCCGTGAGATCAGATCTATAAGAGCATGTTTCCGTGCAGGCTCATTTGATAAGAGGTTGAATCGAACCTTGAACAAAATTCAGTCCCATTCAAAATACTAGTTTCCTTAACCCTAACCTTAACCTTAGCCCAAACTCCTAACCCTAAGCCTAAAACCAACACTAGCTCCTAGTCCAAAACCTAACCCTAGCTCCAAACCCTAAACCTAATTCTAGCTCCTAACCCTAACCCTAGCCCCTAACACTAATTCTAACCTTAACCCAAAACCCCCTAGAAATAGAATTTGACCTTGTGGGGACCAACAAAATGTCCCTAGTTGTTTGTTAACTATTCTTGTGGGGACTTCTAGTCTAGTCCCCAAAAGTATAGTTAAATACATCTACACACACACAAACGCACGCACACACACACTTATGCTATTTAATTTTTATTTCGGTCTGAGATATGCAGCTCTGTAGACAGAAACCCTTTAGCAGAAGCACAGCAATAGAACACATGGTCTCTTCCCCTATAGAACACATGGTCTCTTCCCCCGTAGAACACATGGTCTCTTCCCCTATAGAACACATGGTCTCTTCCCCCGTAGAACACATGGTCTCTTCCCCCATAGAACACATGGTCTCTTCCCCCATAGAACACATGGTCTCTTCCCCCATAGAACACATGGTCTCTTCCCCTATAGAACACATGAGAGAGAGATGTTATATATACATAGATACTACTACTATGACTTGTATTATATAGACAGGATACTAATACTACTATACTACTGACTCTGTTATTATATAGATATGATACTACTACTACTACTACTACTGACTCTGTTATTATATAGACATGATACTACTATACTACAACTACTACTGACTCTGTATTATAAGATATGATACTACTACTACTACTATACTGACTCTGTTATTATATAGATATGATACTACTACTACTGACTCTGTTTTATATATATATGATACTACTACTACTACTGACTCTGTTATTATATACATATGATACTACTACTACTACTGAATTCTGTTATTATATAGATATTCTCTACTACTACTACTACTACTGACTCTGTTATTATATAGATATGATACTACTACTACTACTACTACTGACTCTGTTATTATATAGATATGATACTACTACTACTGACTCTGTTATTATATAGACATATACTCTACTACTACTACTACTGACTCTGTTATTATATACATATGATACTAACTACTACTACTGACTCTGTTATTATATAGATATAATACTACTACTACTACTACTACTGACTCTGTTATTATATAGACATGATACTACTACTACTGACTCTGTTATTATATACATATGATACTACTACTACTACTGACTCTGTTATTATATAGATATGATACTACTACTACTACTACTACTGACTCTGTTATGATATAGATATGATACTACTACTACTATACTACTGACTCTGTTATTATATAGACATGATACTACTACTACTACTGACCTGTATTACATAGGCTACCACTCTAATCCATTGTTGCAATTACAGATTGTGAGGTATGAGGATTGCTTGGGGAAGGAAATGTGATTCTGAAATAAGACTATTCCGGAACATGTTGTGGCAAGCCCTTGTCATTTGATTATTGCAGGGTGATCTAGTTAGACAGGTATAACGAACAGGTGTAGTTCCACCCTTTTTTCAGTTGCACACATTTACGTAAGTTATTGTTGTTATGATGGGAACCACCATGCCTCCAATCTACCATAGTGTCTCTATTATTCTAATAATATGGCTGGCTGTTGTGAATACTAGAGGAGGACAGCAAAGTTGATATGGGATGCTGCTTGCCATGTGTTCTATGGGGAAGAGACCATGTGTTCTATAGGAGAGAGACCATGTGTTCTATGGGGGAAGAGACCATGTGTTCTATAGGGAAGAGACCATGTGTTCTATAGGGAGAGACCATGTGTTCTATGGGGTAGTGACTATGTGTCTATAGGGAAGAGACCATGGTTTCTATAGGGGAAGAGACATGTGTTCTTAGGGAAGAGACCATTGTGTCTCTATAGGGGAAGAGACATGTGTTCTATAGGGGTAGTGGACTGTGTTCTATAGGGGAAGAGACCTATGTGTTCTATAGGGGAAAGAGACCATGTGTTCTATAGGAGAAGAGACATGTGTTTCTATAGGGAGAAGAGACCATGTGTTTCTATAGGGGAAAGAGACCATGTGTTCTATAGGGGATAGTGACTATGTGTTCTATAGGGGAAGAGACATGTGTTCTATAGGGGAAGTAGAC
>NW_019944686.1:27111-52103 GCF_002910315.2 Salvelinus sp. IW2-2015
GATATGATACTACTACACTACTACTACTGACTCTGTTATTATATAGACATGATACTACTACTACTACAACTACTACTGACTCTGTTATTATATAATATGATACTACTACTACTACTACTACTGACTCTGTTATTATATAGATATGATACTACTACTACTGACTCTGTTATTATATACATATGATACTACTACTACACTGACTCTGTTATTATATACATACTATGATACTACTACTACTACTGACTCTGTTATTATATAGATATGATACTATACTACTACTACTACTACTGACTCTGTTATTATATAGATATGATACTAACTACTACTACTATGACTCTGTTATTATATAGATATGATACTACTACTACTGACTCTGTTATTTTATATAGACAATGATACTACTACTACTACTACTACTGACTCTGTTATTAATACATGATATACTAAACTACTACTGACTCTGTTTATTATATAGATATAATACTTACTACTACTACTACTACGACTCTTTATATATAGACATGATACTACTACTACTGACTTGTATTATATACATATGATACTACTACTACTACTACTGTTATTATATAGATATGATACTACTACTACTACTACTACTGACTCTGTTATGATATAGATATGATACTACTACTACTACTACTACTGACTCTGTTATATATAGACATGATACTACTACTACTACTGACTCTGTTATTACATAGGCCTACCACTCTAATCCATTGTTGCAATTACAGATTGTGAGGTATGAGGATTGCTTGGGAAGGAAAGTGTGATTCTGAAATAAGACTATTCCCGAACAGTTGTGGCAAGCCTTGTCATTTGATTATTGCAGGGTGATCTAGTTAGAGGTATAACGAAACAGGTGTAGTTCCACCCTTTTTTCAGTTGCACACATTTACGTAAGTTATTGTTGTTATGATGGGACCACCCATGCCTCCAATCTACCATAGTGTCTCTATTATTCTATAATATGGCTGGCTGTTGTGAATACTAGGAGGAGGACAGCAAAGTTGATATGGATGCTGCTTGCCAGTGTTCTATGGGAAGAGACCATGTTTCTATGGGAGAGACATGTGTTCTATGGGGAAGAGACCATGTTTCTATAGGGGAGAGACCATAGTGTTCTATAGGGAAGAGACCAGTGTTCTATGGGGGTGTGACTATGTGTTCTATAGGGAAGAGACCATGTGTTCTATAGGGGAAGAGACCATGTGTTCTATAGGGAAGAGACCATGTGTTGTATAGGGAAGAGACATGGTTCTATAGGGTAGTGACTATGTGTTCTATAGGGGAAGAGACCATGTTCTATAGGGAGACATGTTTAGAGAAGAGACCATGTGTTCTATAGGAGAAGAGACCATGTGTTCTTATAGGGGGAAGAGACCATGTGTTCTATAGGGTAGTGACTATGTGTTCTATAGGGGAAGAGACATGTGTGCTATAGGGAAGAGACCATGTGTTCTATAGGGGAAGAGACCACATGTGTTCTATGGGGAAGAGACCATGTGTTCTATGGGGGAAGAGACCATGTGTTCTATGGGGAAGAGACCTATGTTCTACGGGGGAAGAGACCATGTGTTCATCTCTCTTTATATAATAACAGAGTCAGTAGTAGTAGTATCATGTCTATATAATAACAGAGTCAGAGTCATAAGTATTTGTAGTAGTTGTATCATACCATACTTTGACACAATATTAGCTGGATTGTGAGGGTATGTGACTTGTTAACATTCCTGTTAAGCCTCAGAAGGTGGTTTACTGTATGTAGCTACAGTAGCTGTCCTTTGTTGGTTGGGAGTGAGTTATCTATTATCTGTCATGTATGGAAAGGAAACATCTCTGTGTCATGAGCGCCTTCCTGTACAAACCAGGAAACTCTTACATTTGTTAAATCAGATTAAATCAAAGAACAACGTGAGCTGGTTTGTTTGTAATAAGTCATGTTTATTCATGGTCATGTTCATGTTTATTCATTAGGTTAGGGACTGTCACGACTTCGGCTGAGGTCGGCTCATCTCCTTGTTCGGGCGGCGTTCGGCGGTCGACGTCACCGGGCTTTCTAGTCATCACCGATCCATGTTTCCTTTTTTCCTTTTTGTTTTGTCTTGATTACGCACACCTGATTTCTATTCCCTTATTATGTTCCTTATTTTACCCTCTCGTCTACCTTTCTGTTTTGTCCGTGATTGTTTTGTGTTACCGTGTGTGTTGGAGGGTTTTCTCATTACGTTATGTTTCCTTGTTGGAGATATTCCGGTTTTGTATGATATTTTGAGTAAAGACTTTTGTGTTTTTCTCAAACCTGTGTCCTGCGCCTGACTCAGACTACGAATCCACTATTTTATCACAGGGACATGCTAAATCTCTATACAGTAGGAATGGAGAACAAGCTCTGCTCTGAGTCGTTAACTAACCAGGTGCTAGCATAGAAATAGAATCTATAGAAGGGGGTCACGTCAGTGACGTCATAATGGGTGGACTGGCAGCCATTAGAGGTGTACCCATAGGAACACATGTACCCCACGAGTTTAGCAGTCAAACTGACAGATTTAGAGGTTCTAAACCCTTTTCTAAAGATTATATTTCTACGGTATTGCTGCTAGTCGGGGAAAAATTTGTCAGGAAATATTCACAAGCGTGTCTATTAGTTTGAGGAGGGGAAAATAAGCTGGAGTTTTATGACAAGAACGCAGACTGTGAAAGATGCATCTGTGCAGATTTTTAACAGTTAAAAGCCACTGAACACATTTGTCTCGTGAGAAAAGACTGTGAAAGGTGCCATTGCTTGATTAACTACATTTAAACCTCAGGTATGCATCAGGCATTAAAGCCCTATCCTACAGACAGAGAGACAGACTACATGATCTACAGTACACCACACCCAATCAGGGATGGGCTGGCTGGCCTTCAGCCTCAATGTACAGCATGACCCAACTCATCCAGCAAGTCAGCACATCACATTGGTTGTTTCCCTCCAAAAATTGCATCCTATTTCATATAGTGCACTACTTTTGACCGAGGCCCGGAAATAGGGTGTCATTTTGGGACAAAGCCACGACGTTCTCTCAACGTTTCTGTTGCTGTGGCGTCGCAGTCCCATCAACATTAAAACATCGGTCCATCAACATTAAAACATCTTCCTACAACATTAAAAACATCGTTCCATCAACATTAAAACATCGTCCATCAACATTAAACATCGTTCCATCAACATTAAAACATCGTCCATCAACATTAAAACATCGTCCATCAACATTAAAACATCGTCCATCAACATTAAAACATCGTTCCATCAACATTAAAACATCGTTCCATCAACATTAAAAACATTCGCCCATCAACATTAAAACATCCTTCCATCAACATTAAAACATCGTTCCATCAACATTAAAACATCCTTCCATCAACATTAAAACATCGTCCCATCAACATTAAACATCGTTCCATCAACATTAAAACATCGTTCCATCAACATTAAAACATCGTTCCATCAACATTAAAACATCGTTCCATCAACATTAAAACATCGTTCCATCAACATTAAACATCGTTCCATCAACATTAAAACATCGTTCCACAACATTAAACATCGTTCCATCAACATTAAAATATCGTTCCATCAACATTAAAATATCGTTCCATCAACATTAAAACATCGTTCCATCAACATTAAAACATCGTTCCATCAACATTAAAACATCGTCCCATCAACATTAAAACATCGTTCCATCACATAAAACATCGTTCCATCAACATTAAAACATCGTCCATCAACATTAAAACATCGTTCCATCACATTAAAACATCTTCCATCAACATTAAAACATCGTTCCATCAACATTAAAATATCGTTCCATTAACATTAAAACATCGTTCCATCAACATTAAAACATCGTTCCATCAACATTAAAACATCGTTCCATCAACATTAAAACATCGCTCCATCAACTAAAACATCGTCCATCAACATTAAAACATCGTCCCATCAACATTAAAACATTGTTCCATCAACATTAAAACATCGTCCATCAACATTAAAACATCGTCCATCAACATTGAAACATCGTCCTCACATTAAACATCGTTCCATCAACATTAAAACACGTCCCATCAACATTAAAACATCGTTCCATCAACATTAAAATCGTTCCATCAACATTAAAACATCGGTCCATCAACATTAAAACATCGCTCCATCAACATAAAAACATCGTTCCTCAACATTAAAACATCGCTCCACAACATTAAAACACGTTCCATCAACATTAAAACATCGTTCCATCAACATTAAAACATCGGTCCATCAACATTAAAACATCGTTCCATCAACATAAAAAACATTGTTCCATCAACATTAAAACATCGTCCATCAACATTAAAATATTGTTCCATCAACATAAAACATCGTTCCATCAACATTAAAATATCGTTCCATTAACATTAAACATCGTTCCATCAACATTAAAACATCGTCCATCAACATTAAAACATCGTTCATCAACATAAAACATCGCTCCATCAAAATTAAAACATCGTTCCATCAACATTAAAACATCGTTCCACCTCAGGATTGTGACACAAACTCTAGTCTGTTATAGTGGAGAGAGGAGGCTGTACCCAGGTCAGGGGAGGAGAAAACATAAACTCTAGTCCTGTTATAGTGGAGAGGAGGAGGCTGTACCCAGGTCAGGGGAGGAGAAAACATGACTCTAGTCCTGTTATAGTGGAGAGGAGGAGGCTGTACCCAGGTCAGGGGAGGTGAAAACATGACTCTAGTCCTGTATAGTGGAGAGGAGGAGGCTGTACCCAGGTCAGGGAGGAGTAAACATGAACTCTAGTCCGTTATAGTGGAGAGGAGGAGGCTGTACCCAGGTCAGGGGAGGAGAAAACATGACTCTAGTCCTGTTATAGTGGAGAGGAGGAGGCTGTACCCAGGTCAGGGGAGGAGAAAACACATGAACTCTAGTCCTGTTATAGTGGAGAGGAGGAGGCTGTACCCAGGTCAGGGGAGGAGAAACATGACCCTAGTCCTGTTATATTGGAGAGGAGGAGGCTGTACCCAGGTCAGGGGAGGAGAAAACATGAACTCTAGTCCTGTTATAGTGGAGAGGAGGAGGCTGTACCCAGGTCAGGGGAGGAGAAAACATGACTCTAGTCCTGTTATAGTGGAGAGGAGGAGGCTGTACCCAGGTCAGGGGAGGAGTAAACATAAACTCTAGTCCTGTTATAGTGGAGAGGAGGAGGCTGTACCCAGGTCAGGGGAGGAGAAACATGAACTCTAGTCCTGTTATAGTGGAGAGGAGGAGGCTGTACCCAGGTCAGGGGAGGAGTAAACATGACTCTAGTCCTGTTATAGTGGAGAGGAGGAGGCTGTACCCAGGTCAGGGGAGGAGAAAACATGACTCTAGTCCTGTTATAGTGGAGAGGAGAGGCTGTACCCAGGTCAGGGAGGAGAAAACATGAACTCTAGTCCTGTTATAGTGGAGAGGAGGGCGCTTACCCAGGTCAGGGGAGGAGTAAACACATGAACTCTAGTCCTGTTATAGTGGAGAGGAGGAGGCTGTACCAGGTCAGGGGAGGAGAAAACATGACTCTAGTCCTGTTATAGTGGAGAGGAGGAGGCTGTACCCAGGTCAGGGGACGAGAAAACATGAACTCTAGCCTGTTATAGTGGAGAGGAGGAGGCTGTACCCAGGTCAGGGGAGGAGTAAACACATGAACTCTAGTCCTGTTATAGTGGAGAGGAGGAGGCTGTACCCAGGTCAGGGGAGAGAAAACATGACTCTAGCTAGTCCTTTACTAGTGTGGAGAGGAAGGCTGTACCCAGGTTCAGGGAGGAGAAAACATGACTCTAGTCCTGTTATAGTGGAGAGGAGGAGGCTGTACCCAGGTCAGGGGAGGAGAAAACATGAACTCTAGTCCTGCTTTGGTGGAGAGGAGGAGGCTGTACCCAGGTCAGGGGAGGAATAAACAACAAAACACATACTAACAAGTGTACAGTACAATACAATGAATCAAACCCCCTTCACTGGTTTTTGGTGCAGCGGTGTGTTTCAGTAGGTATGAATAAGGAGGTGACATTAACACATTCTTCATTCAGGGCTTTCTTTATGAGGTCTCCTAATATGTCTGACTTTAGGCTGTTCTAGTCCTATAGGTCCTGTATCCTGTCCTTCCTTTCTCTTCAAAGTAGTTCTGAAGTTCTGTGACGCGCCATAGGCCTGAAGATTTATGTGAATCTAAAACAGTATTTTTAAAACCTAATTCAGGCCTTTGTCCTCAGGCAACAGCGTGTGGTATGCAGTCACAGTCAGACTTGGGTACATTACAAAGGGCTGTGTAAAATCAATAACTCAAATACAGAAGCTTCAGGAAGAGACTAATAACTACCTTGAAGTAGTTCTCACTTTGAGTTTTTTTATCTTTTGTCTGAGACTCTTCTGACATCAGGGATTCAACAGTATTTTTACTGTAACTAATTTACTGTATTTTTACTGTACATTTGGAAGCCCACTATGGAGAGCTGTTGCTCTAGCTATCGAAGGTATGTTCTGATGCTAGCTCGCTTGGCTACAACTTGGACTAGTATTTGGCTCATTAGGTGGGTTAGGACTGAATATTTCACCCGTATTCACAAGGGCGATGCTTCTCTTTTTTAGGAGATGTGTGAGGAAGATATTCACAAATGTTTAACTCTACACTAACCTTCAAGACACAGTACTTACTACACGTGTGATAAAGATGGTTATAAATATTTTTTTTACAGTGTTTGCAAGACTACAAGACTAGATTTTCACTAACTCTCAAACACCTATATGTTCTTAAAAGTGCATTGAAGTCTCACATAAGAAAGACATTGGAAAAATAATAGCGGTACATAAATTTCTGTCATCGTGGGGAGTTGACATATCTGGAGGATGTATTTTTACAACGAAGTGCTTCAACGCCCCGATTCAGGAAATTACGCCTTTCCTACGCACACCGTCACTCCACACTTCTCAGTAGTATTCAGACTTACCTTATTTGATATTTTGGTATTTCATTAGGAACCACATTAGTTGTTGCAAAAGCAGCAGCTACTCTTCCTGGGGTTCCACACACACACAAAAAAACATAGACCATGACCTAATACAGAACATGAATAGACAAGAACAGCTCAAAGACAGAACTATATACATTTAAAAACAGCACACATAACCTACATATCAATAAATACTGTACACAGAAATATCTAGGTCAAAACGAGGAGAGGCGTTGTGCCGTGAAGTGTTGCTTTATCTGTTTTTTATAAAACCCGGTTTGCTGTTAACTCAGCAATATGCCAGCAGCATACCACCCTGCATACCACTGCTGGCTTGCTTCTGAAGCTAAGCAGGGTTGGTCCTGGTCAGTCCCTGGATGGGAGACCAGGTGCTGCTGGAAGTGGTGTTGGAGGGCCAGTAGGAGGCACTCTTTCCTCTGGTCTAAAACAAAAGATCCCAATGCCCCAGGGCAGTGATTGGGGACACTGCTCTGTGTAGGGTGCCGTCTTTCGGATGGGACGTTAAACGGGTGTCCTGACTCTCTGAGGTCATTAAAGATCCCATGGCACTTATCGTAAGAGTGAGGCGGGTTAACCCGGTGTCCTGGCTAAATTCCCAATCCAGCCCTAAAACCATCATGGTCACCTAATAATCCCCAGTTTACAATTGGCTCATTCATCCCCCTCCTCTCCCCTGTAACTATTCCCCAGGTCGTTGCTGTAAATGAGAATGTGTTCTCAGTCAACTTACCTGGTAAAATAACGATAAAATAAAATAAATAAAAATATGAGATGGAAGGAAGTTCCATGCAATCATGGCTCTGTATAATACTGTACGCTTTGTTGACTTTGTTCTGGGTCTGGGAACTGTGAAAAGACCCCTGGTGGCATGTCTGGTAGGGGGGTGTGTGTGTGTCAGAGCTGTGTGTAAGTTAACTATGCAAAGAATTTGGAATTTCCAACACTGTAATGTTTCTTATAAAAAGAAGAAGTGATGCAGTCAGTCTCTCCTCAACTCTTAGCCAAGAGAGACTGGAATGCATAGTATTTATATCAGCCCTCTGATCACAATGAAGAGCAAGACGTGCCGCTCTGTTCTGGGCCAGCTGCAGCTTAACTAGGTCTTTCCTTTGCAGCAGTCAATCACTCGATAATATAAGACAAAACTAGAGCCTGCAGGACTTGTTTTGTTTTGATCATCATGACAGTTTACAATCTAATGTAACACCAAGTCATATAGTCTCCTCAACTTGTTCAACAGTTCAACCGTTAAGATGTATAACAGGCTTTTCAGGCTTGGTTTTCCGTGAAAATGTAATTCAATTGCTTGAAAACCCTCCCACAGTTTCTCTCGTGGACTTTTCAATCCAATAGGGGGTTATTCCACTACATTTCTCTTAACATCCCTTTAAATACGGTTGTACCTTTATTTGGAATTTTTGCAGACAGACTTAAAATACATTGAGAGAACGGGTTCAGAAACTAGGGGTCGATGAAATACAGACATGTAAATATATGCATATAAATCTCAGTTTTAACACAAACTGGTAGATTTAAAAAGACTCTGATCTTGTAGATTATTGAGGCATATTTTAGGGTTTTAGGAAAGTAGGTATGAATCCTAACAAAACAAGTTTGGAGAGCCTTTATGCAAAAAAAATATATATTGATGAATAAAAAAATACACAGTGGTTTGATTGATTCTGAAAATTGCCACATTCTGTTCTTTAATCCTTTAATGTTGGAAGATTAGTGCACATAGAACTATAACAGGGAGAATAGTTTACAATAGTAGGTTAGACCCTCATCTATTACCTGTACTAAACCATGGAAAAGTGTCATTTATATCTACAATTCCCTTCTCCAAACGGATGACTCCTTTACCTAGCTGTTATCAATAGCTCTTATCAAGTAGTAAACTACAGTGCATGGAGAATGCTGTTATTTCTCATCAGGAAAAGATTTAATCATGTTTTTCCCACTTGGAACCGGCAGTTTGCTCGTGAATACCTCATGAATACCTTATTCATGGTTTCCTGGTGTGTAAAGGTGGTGGATTTATGAGGAAATTAAGTCAAGGTCAGAATACAGCTCATCTGTAGACACACCTCCTCCACAGCTTCATTAATATGGTGTATCTGTAGACACGCCTCCTCCACACCTTCATTAATATGGTGTATCTGTAGACACGCCTCCACCACACCTTCATTAATATGGTGTATCTGTAGACACACCTCCACCACACCTTCATTAATATGGTGTATCTGTAGACACGCCTCCTCCACAGCTTCATTAATATGGTGTATCTGTAGAACACACCTTCAATTAATATGGTGTATCTGTTGACACACCTCCTCCACACCTTCATTAATACAGTGTATCTGTAGACACGCCTCCTCCACACCTTCATTAATATGGTGTATCTGTAGACACGCCTCCACCAACACCTTCATTAATACGGTGTAATCTGTGACACGCCTCCTCCACACCTTCATTAATACGGTGTATCTGTAGACACGCCTCCTCCACACCTTCATTAACATGGTGTATCTGTAGACACGCCTCTTTTCTCATGCTTAAAGACACACGACGAAGATAAGCTCCGCCATTTCTGGTTGCTACAATTTTAATAGTTTGCCTAATTTAAGTTTATATGTGACAAAACAATCAAGTATAGTGTAAATAATCATCGTACCATCTAAACCGCTGTGAAATATATTTTCAAAAACCAAAAACATTATATTTTCAACTGTTAGAAGCTGGTGTACAAAACCGAAAGTAAAAAAAATACAAAACGAAACTTAAAAACGGGAAGCATAGAAATAGGGCACATAGAACAACAGATCTAACGCTTCTCAGACTGGTCTTTCAATGAGAACGACAGATCTAGATCTCCATTTTTATGGAAGCGTCTGCCTACCCATGTGAGAGACGCAGACTCGGTCTCAACCTTTAAGTCTTTACTGAAGACTTATCTCTTCAGTAGGTCATATGATTGAGTGTAGTCTGGCCCAGGATGGTGAAGGTGAACGGAAAGGCTCTGGAGCAACGAACCGCCCTTGCTGTCTCTGCTGGCCGGTTCCCCCTCTCTCCACTGGGATTCTCTGCCTCTAACCCTATTACAGGGGCTGAGTCACTGGCTTACTGGTGCTCTTTCATGCCGTCCCTGGGAGGGGTGCGTCACTTGAGTGGGTTGAGTTACTGACGTGATCTTCCTGTCTGGGTTGGCGCCCCCCCTTGGTTTGTGCTGTGGTGGAGATCTTTGTGGGCTATACTCGGCCTTGTCTCAGGATTGTAAGTTGGTGGTTGAAGATATCCCTCTAGTGGTGTGGGGCGCTGTGCTTTGGCAAAGTGGGTGGGGTTATATCCTTCCTGTTTGGCCCTGTCCGGGGGTTTCTTCTGATGGGGCCACAGTGTCTCCTGACCCCTCCTGTCTCAGCCTCCAGTATTTATGCTGCAGTAGTTTATGTGTCGGGGGCTAGGGTCAGTTGTTTATACCTGGAGTACTTCTCCTATCTTATCCAGTGTCCTGTGTGAATTTAAGTATGCTCTCTCTAATTCTCTCATTCTCTCTTTCTTTCTCTCTCTCGGAGAACCTGAGCCCTAGGACCATACGTCACGGCAAACCGGGCATGATGACTCCTTGCTGTCCCCAGTCCGCCTGGCCTTGCTGCTATTCCAGTTTCAACTGTTCTGCCTGCGGTTATGGAACCGCCACCTGTCCCAGACCTGCTATTTTCAACTCTTAATGATCGGCTATGAAAAGCCAACTGAAAATTATTCATGATTATTATTTGACCATGCTTGTCACTTATGAATATTTGAACATCTTGGCATAGTTCTGTTATAATCTCCACCCAGCACAGCCAGAAGAGGACTGGCCACCCCTCATAGCCTGGTTCCTCTCTAGGTTTCTTCCTAGGTTTTGGCCTTTCTAGGGAGTTTTCCCTAGCCACCGTGCTTCTACACCTGCATTGCTTGCTGTTTGGGGTTTTAGGCTGGGTTTCTGTACAGCACTTCGAGATATTAGCTGATGTACGAAGGGCTATATAAAATAAACTTGATTTGATTTGATTTGATCTATAATGCACATTTCTAATTTGATTTTTGTCCGGTCATGCAGAAAAGGTACAAATATTGCAGCTTCAAGTTCAAAGTCAGAGAAAAAGGGAATTACGCTGAACTCGACGGGAATCAAATGGGAAAACTTCATAATAACCTGAAAGATTTACATGTGCAAATGAGTCATTTGTTCTTGATTTATTTGACAGGAACGCGTACCTGTTACCAGATACCAGGATAGCCTGATTCCTCCTCCTTGTGCCCTTGTTTACTCCATGACTGTCAATTGGCATGACAATGAGTGACAGGGAGTTGACATGATAACACAAACAGACTGGCCCTCAGGCTAGGACGAGGGTACTGTTACACTTGTTTATGAGGTGAATGACGATCTGCTTTTATTTTTTTTACAGAACAGAAACAGTGGAGGGGAACTTCATATAATGCAAAAAAGAATGAGTTACTGTTTAGAGGCTAGGGTAAGCTTTCTGCAGACCTATCCTCTGTCCACTCTGCTCTATTCCCTGTATAGGCCTGGTCAAAGTAGTCCACTGTATAGGGAGTAGGGGTGCCTCTTTGGACAAACACCTAATCACAATACCATAGTAGATAGTATGACACATTACAGCCGCACAACAGCAGCAGCAGGAGGAGTGACACGGCAACCAAGCCTCTAACAGTAGTGATCGGCTGGACTGGGCCTCTACAGTAGTGATAACCGGCTGGAACATGGCCTCTACAGTAGTGAATAACCGGCTGGAACATGGCTCTAACAGTAGTGGATAACCATCTGGAACATGGGCCTCTACAGTAGTGATAACCAGCTGGAATATGGGCCTCTACAGTAGTGATAACACTGGAACATGGGCCTCTAACAGTGTGATAACCAGCTGAAATATGGGCCTCTACAGTAGTGATAACCGGCTGGAATTGGGCCTCTACAGTAGTGATAACCAGCGGAACATGGCCCTCTACAGTAGTGATAACAGCTGGAACATGGGCCTCTGGCAGTAGTGATAACCAGCTGAACATGGGCCTCTACAGTAGTGATAACCAGCTGGAACATGGCCTCTACAGCAAGTGATAACCAGCTGGAACATGGGCCTCTACAGTAGTGATAACCAGCTGAATATGGGGCCTCTACAGTAGTGAATACAGTCTGGAACATGGCCTCTACAGTAGTGATAACAGTGGAACCATGGGCCTCTACAGTAGTGATAACCAGCTGGAATATTGGGCCTCTACAGTAGTGATAACCAGCTGGAATATGGGCCCTCTAAACAGGTAGTGATAACCAGCTGGAACATGGCCTCTAACAGTAGTCGATAACCAGCTGGACATGGCCCATCTTAACAGTAGTGATAACCAGATGGAACTATGGGCCTCTACAGAGTGATACCCAGCTGGAACATGGGCCTCTACAGTAGTGATAACCAGCTGGAATATGGGCCTCTACAGTAGTGATAACCAGCTGGAACATGGGCCTCTCAGTAGTGATAACCAGCTGGAATATGGGCCTCTACAGTAGTGATAACCACTGGAACATGGGCCTTCTGTGGAAACGCGCTTGGCAGTCTGCTCTACAGTTAGTGATAACCAGCTGGAACATTGGGCTCTACAGTAGTGATAACCAGCTGGAACATGGGCTCTACAGTAGTGATAACCAGCTGGAACATGGGCCTCTACAGTAGTGATACACCAGCTGGAACATCGGGCCTCTGTGGACACGCTTGGCACGCTGCCCTCATACAGTAGTGATAAACCGCTGAATATGGCCTCTACAGTAGTGATAACCAGCTGAACATGGGTCTACACGTAGTGATCACGGCTGGAACATGGCCTCTACAGTAGTGATAACCAGCCATGGAACATGGGCCTCTACAGTAGTGATAACCAGCTGGAAATGGGCCTCTACAGTAGTGATAACCATCGGACATGGGCCTACAGTAGTGGATAACCAGCCTGGAAATGGGCCTCTACAGTAGTGATAACCACTGGAAATGGGCCTCTACAAGTAGTGATAACCAGCTGGAACATGGGCTCTACAGTAGTGATAACCAGCTGGAATATGGGCCTCTACAGTAGTGATAACCAACTGGAAATAGTGGGCTCTACAGAGTGATAACAGCTGGAATAGGCCTCTACCAGTAAGTGATAACCGGCTGGAATATGGGCTCTACAGTAGTGATCAACCAGCTGGAATAATGGGCCTCTACAGTAGTGAAATAACCAGCTGGAACAGGGCCTCTACAGTAGTGATAACCAGCTGGAACATGGCCTCTACAGTAGTGATAAACCGGCTGGAATAGGGCTCTCAGTAGTGAATAACCGGCTGGAATATGGGCTCACAGTAGTGATAACCAGCTGGAACATGGGCCTCTACAGTAGTTGATAACCAGCTGGAACATGGGGCCTCTACAGTAGTGATAACCAGCTGGAACTATGGGCCTCTGCAGTGGATAACCGGCTGGAAATGGGCCTCTACAGTAGTGATAACCAGCTGGAACATGGGCCTACAGTAGTGATAACCAGCTGGAATATGGGCCTCTACAGTAGTGATAACCGGCTGGAACATGGGCCTCTACAGTAGTGATAACCGCTGGAACATGGGCCTCTACAGTAGTGATAACCAGTCCTGGAACATGGGCCTCTACAGTAGTGATAACCAGCTGGAACAATGGGCCTCTACAGTAGTGATAACCAGCTGGAATATGGGCCTCTGCAGTAGTGATACCGGCTGGAACATGGGCCTCTACAGTAGTGAAACACAGCTGGAACATGGGCCTCTAATCAGTAAGTGATAACCAGCTGGAATATGGGCCTCTACAGTAGTGATAACCAGCTGGAACATGGCCTCTACAGTAGTGATAACCAGCTGGAACATGGGCCTCTACAGTAGTGATAACCAGCTGGAATATGGGCCTCTGCAGTAGTGATAACCGGCTGGAACGTGGGCCTCTAACAGTAGTGATAACCAGCTGGAACATGGGCCTCTACAAGTAGTGATAACCAGCTGGAATATGGGCCTCTACAGTAGTGATAACCAGCTGGAACATGGGCCTCTACAGTAAGTGATAACAGCTGGAACATGGGCCTCTACAGTAGTGATAACCAGCTGGAATATGGGCCTCTACAGTAGTGATAACCAGCTGGAAACATGGGCCTCTACAGTAGTGATAACCAGCTGGAACATGGGCCTCTACAGTAGTGATAACCAGCTGGAATATGGGCCTCTACAGTAGTGATAACCAGCTGGAACATGGCCCTCTACAGTAGTGATAATCCAGCTGGAACATGGGCCTCAGTGAAGACACAGCTTGGCAGCTGCCCTCTATGGATGGTTGCATCTCTACAGTTTCTTATATAGAAAGCGTACATTTGCACACACACCACACACACACACACACACACACAACACACACACCACACACACACACACACACACACACACACACAACACACACACCACACACACACACCACCACACACACACACACACACACACACACACACACACTAGTGCACACAATGATTAAAATCCAGTTTTCAATCACAGCATTTTGTGAAGACAAAAATAAATGAGTGAACACGTACGTGTAAGTTAAGAGCATTTTCATATCTAAACAGTGTACATCAGCAGACAGTACATTAATAAGCCGACCTAAAAAAATAATATATATAATAATAATAATAATAATTGGCATGCATGCATTAGATATTCAGTGAAAAGTTACTGGTCAGTTTGCCCTCTCTAGTCATTAGGCTGCGTGTTCCAATTCAGCTCTTTCTTTCCATCACAATGACACCCTATTCCCTTTAGAGTGCACTACTTTTGACCAGGGCCTTATTTGTGCACTATATATAGGGAACAACAGGGTGCCATTTGAGCCTCTAACCAAGAGGAGAATTTGTCTGTGTCTTTTTATTTTCTTTAACATTACAAAAATACAAAAAGAAGACAAAGAAGAAGAAAACGTTCTATTCTACTTTTACAAAAACAAGTATATTACGTATGTTTTATGTGGTTAAGGGACTTTTTTTATTCATGATTTTGATCATTGTAATACTTGTTAAGACTTTTTTTGTTGTTGTTGGCAATATTCGTTAATAAAGTACAGTATTCTATGTGTATCACGCTAGTTTCCAACCGATAACCAATATTTAGATGAAAAGGCCAGATTCTAATCTGAAAACTCAAGTGGAAGCTAACCAATAGGAAGCAACACAACAAGCAAGTGGTTTAGATGAAAACTTCCAATCAGGATCAACAGGAGCACCCGCCTTCAGTGGTCGGAGGCTCCTGCGGTTTGTCCATCTTGATGTCAATCACTGGGGGAAAAGACAGGTTAAGGAAGCTTTGGGAAGGCATTTGCAAAAAAACACATTTACCATTAGCTCTTTTCAATTCTACACTTTAGTGAAACAGAATTCAATGTCTTTATCTAAAAATAGTCTTACCCTGATTCCTGGCACCTCATCTCCTCGCCTCCTTTCTCAATTGTATTAAAGGAGAGGGGTCTAAGGCTCTTCCTCTCGGACGTTCTTCTCCGAAAGGTTTTGAGAAGGATGTGAAGAAGTGGATGTGAGGAATCGAGGAAAGGTGAATTGAAACAATAAAAAGGTGTCTAATTGTCTCTGTAACTGTAAGGGATGTAGCTTCACTGTCCTCTATAGTCATAACATTGGTACTGCTTTAACTTGGACCTGCAGTATGATCTCTATGCCACTAGGTGGTGCTGTTGCTCATACATCTACGACTAAAAAGTCTTACCTTGTCAAGGCAGCGATGTACGAGGGCGTTATAACAGGATCACGGATCAACCATTCAATATTTACTCCTCCTGTGGAACACAGAGTTCTTACTTTGAAAGTTTAACTTTAGCTTCTTTAACTCAGGCCCAGTAAGACTTAACCTGTTTCCCAGTAAGACTTAACCCGTTTCCCAGTAAGACTTGATCCGTTTCCCAGTAAGACTTAACCCGTTTCCCAGTAAGACTTAACCGTTTCCCCAGTAAGACTTAACCCGTTTCCAGTAAGACTACGTCCCAGTATAACCTTTTCCCAGTAAGACTTAAGCCCGTTCCCCCAGTAAGACTTGCCCGTTTCCCAGTAAGACTTAACCCGTTTCCCAGTAGACTTAACTCCGTTTCCCAGTAAGACTTAACCCGTTTCCCAGTAAGACTTAGACGTTCCGTAAGACTTAACCCGTTTCCCAGTAAGACTTGCCCCGTTTCCCAGTAAGACTTAACCCGTTTCCCAGTAAGAGCTTGCCCGTTTCCCAGTAAGACTTAACGCCGTTTCCCAGTAAGACTTAACCCGTTTCCCAGTAAGACTTGCCCGTTTCCAAGTAGACATTAACCCGTTTCCCAGTAAGACTTGCCCGTTTCCCAGTAAGACTTGCCCGTTTCCCAGTAAGACTTAACCCGTTTCCCAGTAGACATGCCGTTTCCATCTTCTTTACCGTGACAGCCATGAGAGTGGAACAGAGTAAATCTTTTCATTTTAAAGAGATTTGAAGATAAGTCTCTTTCCGTAGTATATTAACTACTATGGTAGGTAAGCAAGCAAAGCAAAGCCTTCTTCAAGAAAAGGACGAAAGAAAATACCGAGATGGTATTTACAAGCCAACGGTTGTCCAGGTACATACTACCTCAATGGGATGACTAACTGCATGTTTTTGACTTAATGTCTCATGTCCGTTAAGAACAAATTCTTATTTACAATGACGGTCTACCGGGGAACAGTGGGTTAACTGCCTTGTTCAGAACGACAGATTTACCTTTTCAGCTCGGGGGATTCGAACCTGCAACTCTTCGGTTACTGGTCCAACCTCCTACCACTAGGCACGCTGCGCCACAGGGTAATGGTAATCTGGTATATGTAGTCTTGCTACTTTTAAATAGCCTCGCTACCTTTTATAGTCTCGCTACTGTTTATAGCCTCTCTACTGTATATAGCCTCGCTACTGTATATAGCCTCTCTACTGTATTATAGCTGCTCTACTGTGAAGCCTCTCTACTGTATATAGCCTCTACTGTAAAGCTCTACTGTATATAGGCCTCTACTGTATATAGACTCTCTACTGTATATAGTCTCTCTACTGTTATAGCCTCTCTAATGATATAGTCTCTCTACTGTATATTAGCCTCTCTACTGTATATACCTCTCTACTGTATATAGCCTCTACTGTATATAGCCTCTCTACTGTATATAGCTCTTCTACTGTATATAGGTCCTCTCTACTGTATATAGCCTCTCTACGTATATAGCCTCTCTACCGTTAGTCTACGTATATAGCCTCGCTACTGTATATAGCCTCTCTACTGTATATAGCCTCTCTACTGTAATAAGCCTCCTACTGTATATAGCCTCTCTACTGTATATAGCCTCTACTGTATATGCCTCATGATTAGCCTCTCTACTGTATATAGCCTCTCCACTGTATATAGCCTCTCTACTGTATATAGGCCTCTCTACTTTATATAGCCTGTCTTTTTAACAGTTGTTTTATATTCTTTACTTACCTATTGTTCACTAATACCCTTTTTTTTTGCACTGTTGGCTTAGAGCCTGTAATAAGCAGTCACTGTTTTAAGCGTACGCTGTTGTATTCAGCATTTCACTGTAAGGTCTACTACACCTGTTGTATTCGCATTTCACTGTGAGTACACACCTGTTGGTATCAGCATTTCACGTAAGGTCTTACTACACCTGTTGTATTCAGCATTTCACTGTGAGGTCTACTACACCTGTTGTATTCAGCATTTCACTGTGAGGTCTACTACACCTGTTGTATCACATTTCACTGTAAGGTCTACTACACCTGTTGTATTCGCATTTCCTGTGAGGTCTACTTACATCCTGTTGTATTCAGCATTTCACTGTAAGGTCTACTACAACCTTTGTATTCAGCATTTCACTGTAAGGTCTACTACACTTGTTGTATTCGCCATTTCACTGTAAGTCTACTACCACCTGTTGTATTCGGCATTTCACTGGTAAGGTCTACCTACACCTGTTGTATTCAGCATTTCACTGTAAAGTCTACTACACCTGTTGTATTCAGCATTTCACTGTAAGGTCTACTACACCTGTTATATTCAGCGCAAGTGACAAATAAACGCCGATTTGATTTGACCTCACATACACTTGTCTGATATATGACACGCGCCTCGCTTCTCCTGTCTCTCTGTCTGCGTCCGCAAATGGCACCTCATTCCCACATATAGGTCACTAACCCCACCTTGGCCCCATTCCCTACATGATGGGCACTACATATGGCACCTCATTCCCTACATGATAGGCCACTACATATGGCACCTCATGTCCCTACGATATAGGCACTACATAGGCACCTCATTCCCTACATATAGGGCACTACATATGGCACCTCATTCCCTACATATAGGCACTACTAAATGGCACCTTCATTCCCTACATATACGGCACTACAAAATGGCACCTCATTCGGGCCCTAGCTATAGGGCACTACATATGGCCAGCCTCATTCCTACATATAGGGCACTACAAATGCGCACCTCATTCCCTACATATAAGGCACTACAATTTGGCACCTCATCCCTACATAGTACGGGGCACTATCAATGGGCACCTCATTCCCTACATATAGGGCACTACATACGGCACCTCATTCCCTACATATAGGGGACAACTTTTGATCCTGGCCTGGTGCCCTATAAAGGAAATAGGGTGCACTATAAAAAGGGAATAGGGTGCACTATAAAGGGATTAGGGTGCACTATAAAGGGATTAGGGTGCACTATGAAGGGATTAGGGTGCACTATAAAGGGATTAGGGTGCACTATAAAGGGAATAGGGTGCACTATAAAGGGATTAGGGTGCACTATAAAAGGAATAGGGTGCACTATAAAGGGAATAGGGTGCATTATAAAGGGATTAGGGTGCACTATAAAAAGGATTAGGGTGCACTATGAAGGGAATAGGGTGCACTATAAAAGGATTAGGGTGCACTATGAAGGGACACCATTTGGGACACACACGAGGTCTCAGAGGAGCTAGAAGCCAGGATGTTTTTCAGACTCCTATTAACATGGACGACCCTGTTCCTTTAGAAGCCTGCCTTGCACAGATACCTCCTCCTCTCCTCTCCCTCTCTGCAGCGGAGATTATATGCAGGCCAGGGCCTAAAGCAAGAGAAGAGATTGCTCCATACTAGAAACAGAGGGGAGGTTCGTGCCTCAGGCCTTGACACCGATAGTAAATCACACTCCAGGATGACCCACCCTTCTCCCATCCCAACACACACCCTGCCCCCCATTTCAAACAGGCAATTACAACAATTGGTCCTCGTAAATATAAATATCTGCCCTCAATTCCCCCTCCCCCCCAAGATATAGGGCAAGACGGTGGATCGTTCAGAACTTCTGTGTGTGGTTTTAATGTTTTAACTACCAAATCCCTGGTGGACTGTTCCAGGAAAAAGCAGAGCTGTCATTTTATGTTTATTGTCCCTGAAGGACCACTGGGCTTGTGTGTGTTGGCTTCGTCTACTTCCATGCATACTTGGCGAGTTTCCTTAACCACGTAAGAAGTGTACTTGCATGTGCCCCTCCCGTCCCCTCATCATGTCTCCTCCTCATGGATGTTGCCTCCGTAACAGTTTAACTGTAGTCCGTCCCCTCGCCCCGACCCGGGCGCGTCCCCAGGGACCCTCTGCACACATCAACAACAGTCACCCACGAAGCATCGTTACCCATCGCTCCACAAAAGCCGCGGCCCTTGCAGAGCAAAGAGGGAACCACTAACTTCAAGGTCTCAGAGCGAGTGACGTCACCGATTGAAACGCTAACTAGCTAGCCATTTCACATCGGTTACGCCTCTCTCTTCCCCAGAGAGGGAGATCGATACTGTCCAGAGGGTTCTGTAACAACACAGGCTCCCGTTCCATTAAGACAAAAGGATGTGCGTGTCTCAAATGGCACCCTATTCCCTACGCAGTACACTACTTTAGACCAAAGCCCTATGGGCCGTGGGAATCACATATAATGTCAGTAGAGACACAGAGGGCCTGGAGGAGAGGAGGATGGGGGAGGAGGAGAGGAGGATGGGACTGCTGTAGGGGACTGATTGTAGGGGACGATGTAAGGGCAGACGTGATGTAAGGGACTGATGTAGGGGACTGCTGTAGGGACTGCTTGTAGGGACTGATGTAGGGGGACTGATGTTAGGGACTGATTTAAGGGACTGATGTAGGGACTGATGTAGGGGACTGATTGTAGGGACTGATGTAGGGACTGATGTAGGGGACTATGTAGGGACTGATGTAGGGGGCTGATGTAGGGGACTGATTAGGGGCTGATGTAGGGGACTGATGTCCTTTGCTGTCTGATGGTAGGGGACTGATGTAGGGGACTGATGTAGGGGACTGATGTCCTTTGCCTGTCTGATGTAGGGGATTGATGTAGGGGACTGATGTAGGGGACTGAATGTAAGGGACTGATGTAGGGGACTGATGTAGGGACCTGATGTAAGGGACTGATGTAGGGGACTGATGTGGGGGACTGCTGTAAGGGACTGCTGTAAGGGACTGCATGTAGGGGACTGATGTAAGGGACTGATGTAGGGGACGATGTAGGGGACTGATGTAGGACTGATGTAAGGGATGATGTAAGGGACTGATGTAGGGGACTGATGTAGGGGACTGTTAGGGGACTGTGTAGGGGACTGATGTTAGGGACTGATTGTAAGGGACTGATGTAGGCGGACTGCTGTAGGGGACTGATGTAGGGGACTGATGTAGGGGACTGCTGTAGGGGACTGATGTAGGGGACTGATGTAGAGGGACTGATGTAGGGGACTGATGTAGGGGACTGCTTAGGGGACTGATGTAGGGACTGATGTAAGGGACTGATGTGGGGACTGATAGAGGGGACTGATGTAGGGACTGATGTAGGGGACTGATGTAGGGGACTGATGTAGGGACTGTGTAGGGACTGTGTAGGGGACTGATGTAGGGGACTGATTGAAGGGACTGATGTAGGGGACTGATGTCCTTTGCCTGTCTGATGTAGGGGATTGAATCCTAAAATGCCACACTCTTCCCTTGATAGTGCACTAACTTTTGGACCAGGGCCCATAGTGCACTATCAACAGGGTTTAGGGTGCCATTTGGGATACAGCCAAGCAGCACGCTGCTGTGACTGTCCACTGGATGACTAATGGGGACGACTCCTGTGTCACTACATTAAATCACACAGCTGAGACAAGACAACTCCTGTCACTACATTAAATCACACAGCTGAGACAAGACAAACTCCTGTCACTACATTAAATCACACAGCCCAGCCGAGACGAGGCGAGACGAAGTCTGTCACCTTCTGCCCACGGACAACCCCAGCAGCGCCTGCAATCTGCACCCCTCTCACTAGTCTAGTAACCTCTACCCCCGGCGCCACACAGAGCCTGTCAGGCCCCAACAGCTCAAACACATCTAGCCGTCGATAGTAAACGCTCCACCCCGGCACACAGAGCCTGTCAGGCTCCACATCTAGCCGTCTAGTAACCTCTCACCCGGCCACACAGAGCCCTGTCAGGCCCCACATCTAGCCGTCTAGTAACCTCTCACCCCGGGCCACACAGAGCCTGTCAGGCTCCACATCTAGCCGTCTAGTAACCTCTCACCCCGGGCCACACAGAGCCTGTCAGGCTCCACATCTAGCGTCTAGTAACTCTGACCCGGCCACACAGAGCCTGTCAGGCTCCCACATCTAGCCGTCTAGTAACCTCTGACCCCGGGCCACACAAGAGCCGTCAGGCTCCACATCTACTGTCTAGTAAACCTCTCACCCCGGGCCACACAGAGCCTGTCAGGCCTCCACATCTAGCCGTCTAGTAACCTCTGACCCCGGCCACACAGAGCCTGTCAGGCCCCACATCTAGCCGTCTAGTAACTCGCACCCCGGGCCACACAGAGCCTGTCAGGCTCCACATCTAGCCGTCTAGTAATCTCTCACCGGGCCACACAGAGCCTGTCAGGCCCCACAGCTCAAACACAGCTAGCGGTCTAGTTAGTGTGTCACGCAGCAAGCTCATTTAACTTGGACGCAGGACCAGAGGAACACAAAGAGTTAGAGATTCACCACTGTTCAGAGTGGTATTTTCTGGAGAAAACTTCAGAGAGAGGAGACCAGAAGAGGTCCCTGTCAGTACGGAGAGGTTTCAGAAAGAGGCCAAGTACTAAAGGTCAACCTAGTTGAAACAATATGTTTTTCCTGAAGCCTGACAATCTTTTTTCATTCAGGGCACGTAGTCCCGTGTAGCTCACGGTTGGTAGAGCACGTCGCAGGGTTGTGGGTTCGACGCACAAGGGGGACCAGTATGAAAAGTATGGACTCTGGATAAGAGAGTCTGCTAATTGACTCACTGCTGTAGTGGGCTCTGGATCAGAGAGTCTGCTAAATGACTCACTACTGTAGGGCGTCTGGATCACAGAGTCTGCTAAATGACTCCCTACTGTAGTGGCTCTGGTCCAGAGAGTCTGCTAAATGACTCCCGTACTGTAGTGGCTCTGGATCAGAGAGTCTGCTAAATGACTCCTACTGTAGTGCCTGGATCAGAGAGTCTGCTAAATGACTCACTACTGTAAGACTCTCTGGATCAGAGAGTCTGCTAAATGACTCACTACTGAGTGGCTCTGGATCAGAGCGTCTGCTAAATGACTCACTACTGTAGTAGCTCTGGATAGAGAGGTCTGCTAAATGACTCACTACTGTAGTGGGCTCTGGATCCAGAGAGTCTGTTAAATGACTCACTACTGTAGTGGCTCTGGATCAGAGGTCTGCTAAATGACTCACTACTGTAGTAGCTCTGGATAAGAGAGTCTGCTAAATGACTCACTACTGCAGTGGTCTCTGGATCAGAGAGTCTGTTTAAATGACTCACTACTGTAGTGGGCTCTGGATCAGAGATTCTGCTAAAATGACTCACTACTGTAAGTGCGCTCTGGGATCAGAGAGATGCTATAATGACTCACATACTGAGTGGTGGCTCTGGATAAGAGAGTCTGCTAAATGACTCACTACTGTAGTGGCTCTGGATCAGAGGAGTCCTGTTAAATGACTCACTACTGTAGTGGCTCTGATCAGAGAGTCTGCTAAATGACTCACTACTGTAGGGCTCTGATAAGAGAGTCGCTAAATGACTCATACTGTAAGACTCTCTGGATCAGAGAGTCTGCTAAATGACTCACTACTTAGTGGCTCTGGATCAGAGAGTCTACTAATGACTCACTACGGTAGTGGCTCTGGATCAGAGAGTCTGCCTAAATGACTCACTACTGTAGTGGCTCTGGATCAGAGAGTCTGTTAAATTGACTCACTACTGTAGTGGGCTCTGGATCAGAGAGTCTGCTAAATGACTCACTACTGTAGTAGCTCTGGATAAGAGAGTCTGCTAAATGACTCACTACTGTAAGTGGCTCGTGGATCAGAGAGTCTGTTAAATGACTCACTACTGTGTGTGGCTCTGGATCAGAGAGTCTGCTAAATGACTCACTGACCTGTAGTGGCTCTGGGATCAGAGAGTCTACTAAAATGACTCACTACTGTAAGTGGCTCTGGATAAGAGAGTCTGCTAAATGACTCACTACTGTAGTGGCTCTGGATCAGAGAGTCTGTTAAATGACTCACTACTGTAGTGGCTCTGGATCAGAGAGTCTGCTAATGACTCACTACTGTAGTGGCTCTGGATAGAGAGTCTGCTAAATGACTCACTACTGTAAGACTCTCTGGATCAGAGAGTCTGCTAAATGACTCACTACTGTAGTGGCTCTGGATCAGAGAGCTCTACTAAATGACTCAGCTCACTGTAGTGGCTCTGATCAGAGAGTCTGCTAAGACTCACTACTGTAGTGGCTCGTGGATCAGAGAGTCTGGTTAAATGACTCACTACTGTAGTGGGCTCTCGGATCAGAGAGTCCTACTAAATGACCCTCCACTACTGTAGTGGCTCTGGATCAGAGAGTCTGCTAAATGACTCACCTACTGTAGTGGCTCTGGATCAGAGAGTACTGCTAAATGACTCCACTACCTGTAGTATCTCTGGATAAGAGAGTCTGATAATTGACTCACTACTGTAGTGGCTCTGGATCAGAGAGTCTGCTAAATGACTCACTACTGTAGTGGCTCTGGATCAGGGAGTCTGCTTAAATGACTCACTACTGTAGTGGCTCTGGATCAGAGAGTCTGCTAAATGACTCACTACTGTAAGTCTCTCTGGATCAGAGAGTCTGCTAAATGACAAAAATGTCAATGTAATGTTTACAGAGTCTGATTGCACTACTTTACTGTATAATGTTATCTTGTAAACAGGACCATGTTCCGGTCAGTCTCAGAGAACAACAATTTGATTTGACCATTTAATTTAGAGTGATCTACTCAGTAAAGACTAGTTGGCTATTCCTAAAGCACTTACAATCTTACCACACATTTTTCTCCAACCTGACTAACAAATACGGTAAATAGGATGTTCTCGAACCAACAAAAAATGTAAACCTGTTTTTAAAACCTTTTCAGCGCAGTCAGAACCGCTAAATAAACCATTACTGTTACCTTGAGTTGAGCTGAGGCATAATGCAGTAAAAGGATACTTCCCTCCTTGCTCGTCTCCTGCATGCTCTCCATCCCGGGAAGGGCAGCCGCCACACGCCGAAACAGCTGGAGAGAGCGCGAGAGAGGGAGAGGGAGAGAGTGAGAGTGAGAGTGAGAGTGAGAGTGAGAGAGAGAGAGGGAGAGGGAGAGGGAGAGGGGGAGGGGGGGAGGGGGAGGGGGAGGGAGAGGGGGAGGGGAGGGGAGGGAGAGGGAAGGGCGAGGGAGAAACAGAGAACAGAGAGACAGAAACAAAAGAGGAC
>NW_019944686.1:54945-55937 GCF_002910315.2 Salvelinus sp. IW2-2015
AGAGACAGAGAGAGAGAGAGAGAGAGAGAGAGAGAGAGAGAGAGGGAGAGGGAGAGGGAGAGGGAGAGGGAGAGAGAGAATCATAACACTGTGACTCATATACGCTCCCCAAAAGAGATAGACGGTGTCTCATCCATCCACCCTCCTCACCTGTGGACCCAATCAACTCGCTCAGACAGGAAGCTACCAGCATGCACTGGGCCAGGGGTAGGCAGAAAACACTCACACAGTCAGTCAGTCAGTCACACTGGACGGGGGGTTGGGGTATAGCCAGCTTGACATACCTTCTCTGTGGTGCCATTCTGGGGACGACTGCCAGTCCAATTACAGAGAAACATAGTACAGGAGGAAGAGGGATGGATCATCACATGCTGGGTTGCATACTGCATACTGCTTCCTACTTCCTGTTTCTATTTTTACCTTAATTTAAACAGGGAGGCACCATTGAGACCAGGGTCTCATTCACTAGGGAGCCCTGCATATACAATTCATCAGACAAAATCTATTTCAAAATCAAATCAAGATACAATGAAAAAAATTAAAAATAAATACAACACAACAGAATATTCTAAAAATACATTCCTCAATAAGAAGGTCCCCAATCAAGACGTTAAATCGCACGAGCAGCACCAGAACATCCAATTGTAATGAGTTTTGTAAACTGTTCCAGCAATGAGGTGCATTAAAACTAAACGAGTATTTACATAATTTGGTGGAGACCTGACGAACCTCAAGAGTAAACCAACCCTGTGAACCAACCCTGTGAACCAACCCTGTGAACCAACCCTGTGAACCAACCCTGTGAATCAACCCTGTGAATCAACCCTGTGAACCAACCCTGTGAACCAAACCTGTCATATTTTTACACTAAAACAACGAAGTTACGTAAGTTGGAAGCTTGTGTAGTAGAACATTGTATACAAAAACGGAATAGTGAAGTGATCTACAGGAATTTAATGAGGACGAACCAACCTTTTAATACAGGATGTAGT
>NW_019944686.1:62582-64319 GCF_002910315.2 Salvelinus sp. IW2-2015
ATCCTGTTTTAAAAGGTTGCCTCAGTTTTAATACTCCCTACTACATCCTGTATTAAAAGGCTGGTCCTCAGTTTTATAATACTCACTACTACATCCTGTATTAAAAGGCTGGTCCTCAGTTTTAATACTCACTACTACATCCTGTTTAAAAGGCTGGTCCTCAGTTTTAATACTCACCTACTATCCTGTTTTAAAAGGCTGGTCCTCAGTTTTAATACTCACCCTACTACATCCTGTATTAAAAGGCTGGTCCTCAGTTTTAATACTCACCACTAACATCCTGTATTAAAAGGCGGTCCTCAGTTTAAACCACTCACCACTACATTCCTGTATTAAAAGGCAGGTCCTCAGTTTTAATACTCACTACTACACACTCCTGCTCATTAAAAAGGTTGGTCCTCAGTTTTAATACTCACCACTACATCCTGTATTAAAGGCTGGTCCTCAGTTTTAATATATAATCACTACATCCTGTTTTAAAAAAAGGCGCTGGTCCTCAGTTTTAATACTCACCACAGGATGTAGTGGTGAGTATTAAAACTGAGGACCAACCTTTTAAAACAGGATGTAGTGATGAGTATTAAAACTGTCACCTGTGATAAAGCGAAGGGCCCGATGGTAGACCCAATCCAAAGGTTTAAGAGAAGTGGCTGCTGCATTCTGATAAATGGTGTCACCATAGTCAAGAACTGTCAGGAAAGTTGACTGTACAACCAGGTTCAAACCCGGGTCTGTAGTGACGCCTCAAGCACTGCGATGCAGTGCCTTAGACCGCTGCGCCACTCGGGAGGTCAAATCAATTTTCTATCCCTGGATTAGAACATGCAACCTTTGGCACCAGAGACAGATTCTTCCGCTATCTGACATCCCCGTCCACCTATTTCAACCTTTGAATAAGAATGTGATGTTCAACTGACATCCCCGTCCACCTATTTTAACCTTTGAATAAGAACGTGATGGCCAACTGACATCCCCGTCCACCTGTTTTAACCTTTGAATAAGAACGTGATGGCCAACTGACATCCCCGTCCACCTGTTTAACCTTTGAATAAGAACGTGATGGTCAACTGACATCCCCGTCCACCCGTTTTAACCTTTGAATAAGAACGTGATGTTCAACTGACATCCCCGTCCACCCGTTTTAACCTTTGAATAAGAACGTGATGGTCAACTGACATCCCCGTCCACCCATTTCAACCATCAGTGTAGATGTTCTTGGAAAGGTGTTTAAATAAGGCAGCACAATGTTTTCTATGATCTTAGCAAGTTACAACATCATCTAAAACAATGTCCTGGTCTAAATATCCCGGTCTAAATGTCCTGGTCTAAATGTCCCGGTCTAAATGTCCCGGTCTAAATATCCCGGTCTAAATGTCCCGGTCTAAATGTCCCGGTCTAAATGTCCCGGTCTAAATGTCCCGGTCTAAATATCCCGGTCTAAATGTCCTGGTCTAAATGTCCCGGTCTAAATGTCCTGGTCTAGATGTCCACCTGGTCTAAATGTCCTGGTCTAAATGTCCTGGTCTAAATGTCCTGGCCTAAATGTCCACCCGGTCTAAATGTCCACCTGGTCTAAATGTCCTGGTCTAAATGTCAACCTGGTCTAAATGTCCACCTGGTCTAAATGTCCTGGTCTAAATGTCCTGGTCTAAATGTCAACCTGGTCTAAATGTCCACCTGGTCTAAATGTCCACCTGGTCTAAATGTCCTGGTCTAAATGTCCTGGTCTAAATGTCC
>NW_019944687.1:0-38436 GCF_002910315.2 Salvelinus sp. IW2-2015
GAGCTTTTGTCTTGTATTCTACCTGACAGAGACTGTTAAACATCTAGCTTTCTGTCTTGTATTCTACCTGACAGAGAGCTGTTACATCTAGCTTTCGTCTTGTTTCTACCTGACAGAGAGACTGTTAAACATCTAGCTTTCTGTCTTGTATTCTACCTGACAGAGAGACTGTTAAACATCTAGCTTTCTGTCTTGTATTCTACCTGACAGAGAGACTGTTAAACATCTAGCTTTCTGTCTTGTATTCTACCTGACAGAGAGACTGTTAAACATCTAGCTTTCTGTCTTGTATTCTTACCTGACAGAGAGACTGTTAACATCTAGCTTTCTGTCTTGTATTCTACCTGACAGAGAGCGTTTAAACATCTAGCTTTCTGTCTTGTATTCTACCTGACAGAGAGACGTGTAAACATCTAGCTTTCTGTCTTGTATTCTACCTGACAGAGAGACTGTTAAACATCTAGCTTTCGTTCTTGTATTCTACCTGACAGAGAGACTGTTAAACATCTAGCTTTCTGTCTTGTATTCTACCTGACAGAGAGACTGTTAAACATCTAGCTTTTTTGTCTTGTATTCTACCTGACAGAGAGACTGTTAAACATCTAGCTTTCTGTCTTGTATTCTACCTGACAGAGAGACTGTTAAACATCTAGCTTTCTGTCTTGTATTCTTCCTGACAGAGAGACTGTTAAACATCTAGCTTTCTGTCTTGTATTCTACCTGACAGAGAGACTGTTAAACATCAGCTTCTGTCTTGTATTCTACCTGACAGAGAGACTGTTAAACATCTAGCTTTCTGTCTTGTATCTTCCTGACAGAGAGATGTTAAAAACATCTAGCTTTCTGTCTTGTATTCTACCTGACAGAGAGACTGTTAAACATCTAGCTTTCTGTCTTGTTTCTACCTGACAGAGAGACGGTTAAACATCTAGCTTTCTGTCTGTATTCTACCTGACAGAGACGGTTAAACATCTAGCTTTCTGTCTTGTATTCTTCCTGAAGAGAGCTGTTAAACATCTAGCTTCTGTCTTGTATTCTTCCTGAAGAGAGACTGTTAAACATCTAGCTTTCTGTCTTGTATTCTTACCTGACAGAGAGACTGTTAAACATCTAGCTTTCTGTTCTTGTATTCTACCTGACAGAGAGACTGTTAACATCTAGCTTTCTGTCTGTATCTACCTGACAGAGAGACTGTTAAACATCTAGCTTTCTGTCTTGTATTCTACCTGACAGAGAGACTGTTTAAACATCTAGCTTTCTGTCTTTTATTCTTCCTGACAGAGAGACTGTTAAACATCTAGCTTTCTGTCTTTATTCTACCGACAGAGAGACTGTTAAACATCTAGCTTTCTGTCTTGTATTCTACCTGACAGAGAGACTGTTAAACATCTAGCTTTCTGTCTTGTATTCTACCTGACAGAGAGACTAGCTGTTAAACATCTAGCTTTCGTCTTGTATTCTACCTGACAGAGAGGCTGTTAAACATCTAGCTTTCGTCTTGTATTCTACCTGACAGAGAGACTGTTAAACATCTAGCTTTCTGTCTTGTATTCTTCCTGACAAGAGAGAGCTGTTAAACATCTAGCTTTCTGTCTTGTATTCTACCTGACAGAGAGCTGTTAAACATCTAGCTTTCTGTCTTGTATTCTACCTGACAGAGAGACTGTTAAACATCTAGCTGTTCTGTCTTGTATTCTACCTGACAGAGAGACTGTTAAACATCTAGCTTTCTGTCTTGTATTCTTCCTGACAGAGAGACTACTGTTAAACATCTAGCTTTCTGTCTTGTATTCTACCTGACAGAGAGACTGTTAAACATCTAGCTTTCTGTCTTGTATTCTACCTGACAGAGAGACTGTTAAACATCTAGCTTCTGTCTTTTATTCTACCTGACGAGAGACTGTTAAACATCTAGCTTTCTGTCTTGTATTCTTCCTGACAGAGAGACTGTTAAACATCTAGCTTTCTGTCTTGTATTCTACCTGACAGAGAGACTGTTAAACATCTAGCTTTCTGTCTTGTATTCTACCTGACAGAGAGACTGTTAAACATCTAGCTTTCTGTCTTGTATTCTACCTGACAGAGAGACTGTTAAACATCTAGCTTTCTGTCTTGTATTCTTCCTGACACAGAGAGACTGTTAAACATCTAGCTTTCTGTCTTGTATTCTACCTGACAGAGAGACTGTTAAACATCTAGCTTTCTGTCTTGTATTCCTACCTGACAGAGAGACTGTTAACATCTAGCTGTCTATCTCTTCTCCCAAAGCTAGATGTTTAACAGAACATTAGATTTCTTCCTAGCAGTATCTTGGGAATGTTAGTGTCAGGAAGGGCTGCTGCATCGTGCTGTTTCCAAATGGAAACTGTACAGGGACCTGATTGCCAAGCTAAACACTAACTGCTACCAGATGCACTTCTACTGCTCTGGTTCCCCTGCTCCTACTCGCATTCACTTGCAAAAGAAATGGGAAAMCATAACATAATGGGTTTGTAATGAACTCTGGGTTTAGCTCTGTCAACAGTGATCATGGTGAGAATACAGTATGCACTGCGCATTTAATCAGTCATAATGGTACGTTCAAGGACTGAGATACACACCAACCAACCAACCATAGTTAATACATTGATGTAAGTGACTCCTTACCGGTTCTGTTCTGTCTGTCCTCCAGGAGCCAGCCTGCACGTTGCAGACAGTAGATACTTCTGGTTCCACCACACCAACGGGGACACCATGTCTGTTCAGAGCCCCATAGAAATGACCCTGTGTTCGGCCCTGTGGGCGGTGGTGGCCTACGTAGTGGCTGACCTGGAGGAGATGCTGCCCAGGTAGTTCACTAGGACTGCATCCCAAACGGCACCCTATCCCCTGTATAGCTTTGGGAGAAGAATGCACTATAGGGAATATGGTGCCATAAAAATGCTTTACTGAGCATTTCTTTTTGAGTGATAGTATGTTTTTATGTTGTTTGTCCTCCAGAAGGGCTTCCTGCAGTAACCTCTCTGTGAAATTATACTCCACTCTGGGTAAGTGGCTAAAGAATAATTAATTGTGTGTATAAACCACACAATGTACAAAATGGAATTAAGTATTTATCGCATATTATTTCCAGTCATTTAAAAAAAAAAAAATGAACACATATGTACTGCATGTTTCATGTTGACTGTCATTATGTCTAATCTGACAATAAAGCTGTGCTTTTCTTAGACCGTGGTGCGCGTGTATTTTGACTGTCTCATTCATAGATGGAAGAGACTAAGGGGGAATTTTCTGGCAAACAGCCCAATTAGACCAAATCTAAAACTTGACCTTTAACCTAACCTTAACCTAATTTTGACCAATTTGGAAATTCACCATTCGTGTGCTGGTCAGGCACTTAGTTTTTTCCGAGCTTAGGAAGTTTGGACACAGGAAGTGATGGGGGTCTGGTGCCAGACTGGCCTGGTGACAGACAGGATAAACCTGGTTTACAAGGTGATATCTTTATGACTTCCCTCTTSTCACCAGACCAGGCTATTCTATACTGAACAAAAATATAAACATCTAAAGTCTTGGTCCCATGTTTTATGAGCTGAAATGAAAGATCCCTGAATTGTACCATACACYCAAAAAGCTCATCTCATATTTGTGCACAAATTTGTTTACAACCCTTTTAGTGAACATTTCTCCTTTGCCAAGAAAATCCATCCACCTGACAGGTGTGGCATATCAAGAAGCTGATTAAACCGCATGATCATTACACAGGTGCACCTTGTGCTGGGACAATAAAAGGCCACTCTAAAATGTGTTGTTTTGTGTCACAACACAATGTCACAGATGTCTCAAGTTTTGAGGGAGCGTGCAATTGGCATGCTGATGCAGGAATGTCGACCAGAGCTGTTGCCAGAGAATGTCGTCTTTATTTCTCTACCATAAGCTGCCTCTGTCGTCATCTTAGAGATTTGGCAGTATGTTCAACCGGCCTCACAACCGCAGACCACGTGTAACCACGCCAACCCAGGACCCTCCCACACCCGCTTCTCCTGTGGGATCGTCTGAGACCAGCCACCCGGACAGCTGATGAAACTGTGTTTGCACAAACAAAGAATTTCTGCACAAACTGTCAGAAACCGTCTCAGGGAAGCTCATCTGCGCGCTCGTTCCCCCCACGCTCTTGACCTGACTGCAGTTCGGAGTCGTTTTTTATTTTATTTATTTTTATTTCACCTTTTATTTAACCAGGTAGGCTAGTCGAAAACAAGTTCTCATTTGCAACTGCGACCTGGCCAAGATGAAGCAAAGTAGTTTGACACATACAACAACACAGAGTTACACARGGAATAAACAAACATACAATCAATAATACAGTAGAAAAATCTATATACAGCATGTGCAAATGAGGTAGGATAAGAGAGGTAAGGCAATAAATAGTAACTGACTTCAGTGGGCAAATGCTCACCTTTGATGGCCACTGGCATGCTGGAGAAGTGTGCTCTTCACAGATGAATCCTGGTTTCAACTGTACCGGGAAGATGGTGTCTATGGCGTCGTGTGAGCGAGCGGTTTGTGAACAGAGTGCCTCATGGTGGAGMTGGGGTTATGGTATGGGTATGCATAAGCTATGGACAACGAACTTAAATGCATTTTATCGATGGCAATTTGAATACACAGAGATCCTGTGACGAGATCCTGAGGCCCATTGTATAATTCATCTTCCGCCATCACGTTCCAGCATGATAATGCACGGCCCCATCTCGCAAGGAACTGTACACAATTCTTGGAAGCTGAAAATGTCCTAGTTCTTCCATGGCCTGTTTACTCACCAGACAAGTCACCCATTGAGCATATTTGGGATTCTCTGGATCGACGTGTACGACAGACAGCGTGTTCCAGTACCCACCAACTCCACACAGACATTGAAGAGGAGTGGGACAACATTCCACAGGCCACAATCAACAGCCTGATCAACTCTATGTAAAGGACATGTCGCACTGCATGAGGCAAATGGTGGTCACACCAGAAGCTGGCTGGTTTTCTGATCCATTTAAAAAAAAAAAATTATCTGACCAGCAAATGCATATCTGTATTCCCAGTCATGTGAAATCCATAGATTAGGGCCTAATTCATTTATTTCAATTGACTGATTTCCTTATCAGGGTGATTTGTGGGGCAACCAGATTATTATAGATGTCTCTCCTCTCACCAGACCAGACTATTATAGATGTCTCTCCTCTCACCAGACCAGACTATTATAGATGTCTCTCCTCTCACCAGACCAGACTAGATTATAGAGTCTCTCCTCTCACCAGACCAGACTATTCATAGATGTCTCTCCTCTCACCAGACCAGACTATTATAGATGTCTCTCCTCTCACCAGACCAGACTATTATAGATGTCTCTCCTCTCACCAGACCAGACTATTCTAGATGTCTCTCCTCTCACCAGACCAGACTATCTATAGATGTCTCTCCTCTCACCAGACCAGACTATTATAGATGTCTCTCCTCTCACCAGACCAGACTATTATAGATGTCTCTCCTCTCACCAGACCAGACTATTATCAGATGTTCTCTCCTCTCACCAGACAGACTATTATAGATGTCCTCCTCTCACCAGACCAGACTATTATAGATGTCTCTCCTCTCACCAGACCAGACTATTATAGATGTCTCTCCTCTCACCAGACCAGACTATTCATAGATGTCTCTCCTCTCACCAGACCAGACTATTCTAGATGTCTCTCCTCTCACCAGACCAGACTATTATAGATGTCTCTCTCCTCTCACCAGACCAGACTATTATAGATGTCTCTCCTCTCACCAGACCAGACTATTCTAGATGTCTCTCCTCTCACCAGACCAGACTATTCTAGATGTCTCTTTCTCACCAGACCAGACTATTCTAGATGTCTCTCCTCTCACCAGACCAGACCATTATAGATGTCTCTCCTCTCACCAGACCAGACTATTATAGATGTCTCTCTCTCCACCAGACCAGACTATTATAGAGTGCTCTCCTCTCACCAGACCAGACTATCTAGATGTCTCTCTTCTCACCAGACCAGACTATTATAGAGTCGTTCTCCTCTCACCAGACCAGACTATTCTAGATGTCTTCCTCTCACCAGACCAGACTATATAGAGAGTCTCTCCTCTCACCAGACCAGACTATTATAGATGTCTCTCCTCTCACCAGACCAGACTATTATAGAGTCTCTCTTCTCACCAGACCAGACTATTATAGATGTCTCTCTTCTCACCAGACCAGACTATTTAGATGTCTCTCCTCTCACCAGACCAGACTATTATAGATGTCTCTCTTCTCACCAGACCAGACTATTTTAGATGTCTTCTCTTCTCACCAGACCAGACTATATAGATGTCTCTCCTCTCACCAGACCAGACTATTATAGATGTCTCTCCTCTCACCAGACCAGACTATTATAGATGTCTCTCCTCCACCAGACCAGACTATTTATAGATGTCTCTCTTCTCACCAGACCAGACTATTCTAGATGTTCTCTCTTCTCACCAGACCAGACTATTCTAGATGTCTCTCTCTCACCAGACCAGACTATTCTAGATGTCTCCTTCTCACCAGACCAAGACTATTCTAGATGTCTCTCCTCTCACCAGACCAGACTATTATAGACGTCAGGGGTCAATTAATTCATTTTAGTCCATCAATCCATGTAGGAGATGGAGACAGATGTATTTATTTAGTTCTGTCTGTATACGGTATGTGTTAACATTTTTACTTTGTTCAGTGTCCCCAGCCGGGCCAACCCTGGTTAGCATTGGTACCAGACTTCTCTCTTTCTCTCTCCTCCTCTCTCTCTTTTTCTCTTCAAGTCACATAACCGCCAGGCATCAAATAGTACATTTTAATGAGATATGGGGAATGTTTGAGGCGTCGTGCTGGAGACCCTACAGTGTGCTCCTAACGTTGAGCCCGCTGACTGATATTCTAGATAGGAGAGGATATCCAGCTGTGATGGGACTCCCATTCCTCTATGGTACACCACTTCCTGCTTACAGACACAGCAAACACCTTTACAAGATCACCATCTTATAGTGAAGACTATGACCCAGGGGAAATGATATTGAACGCTGTGGCTTCAGTTTGACGTCTTAATACTAGGGAGGTCACTCAACATGTCTCTGGAGGTATTTTATTGGTCCACACAGGGTAGCAGAAAGGTCAGTATTACTCTCTTTATAGATACCTTGTACATTGCATTTGATGTCAATGTCTGTAGGTGAGCTAAGTGAAACAACAAATTGTGCTTTTTAATTTCTATCAAAATAGGTCTTATTTCTATGACAACTTTAAAACACTCATCAGTGGAATATTCTTTATCCATTACACATGCAATATATCAAGACGTTGTTGTCTGGTGGCGTCTTGCTGTCTCTCTCCACTATAACGTTCCTCTCATGTGGAGAACATCCTGTGGTATCAGCCTAGTAGACCAGTTCCCTTCAGAGAGTAACACAACCTCCCATACAGCTCTTCCTCTCCTCCTCTCTTCCTCTCCTCTACTCTCTTCCTTTCCTCCTCTTCCTCTCCTCCTCTCTTCCTCTCCTCCTCTACTCTCTTCCTTTCCTCCTCTTCCTCTCCTCCTCTCTTCCTCTCCTCCTCTTCCTCTCTTCCTCTCCTCCTCTCTTCCTATCCTCCTCTAATCCTCTCTTCCTCTACTCCTCTACTCTTCTCTTCCGGTTATTACTACATCTTGGCAGCTCCAGACCAGACCAGGACCCCATGAAAGCAGTCATGAAAGCACTAGCATTATCTGGCTTATTCTACAAAGGAAACCAAAGACTTGGAAGAACTAATCTCCATGTTGACTGAACATCAGCCAGACATTTCAGAACCGTTCTTCTATAGATCTACATCATATACAGAGACGACTGTTTATGGTCAGTGTGAGTAATACACCTACCGCTATTTCAGTTACAAACATTTTTACCAAACAGAGGGTCTGTCCAAAATAGCACCCTATTCCCTATGTAGTGCACTATATAGGGAATAGGGTGCCATTTGGGACGCAGCAGAGATTGCGACAAAGTCGTAAACCAGGGGTGTCAAACATGCATTGGGTAAAAATAAAAACGAACTCAATATACTTTAAAATGACTAAAACCAAATGGAATGTGTATACATGATAATAATGGAGCTACATTCATACCGTATCCTGACTGTGTCCAGCTCACTGATAATCACTACATTCATACAGTATCGTGACTGTGTCCAGCTCACTGATAATCACTACATTCATACAGCATCCTGACTGTGTCCAGCTCACTGATAATCACTACATTCATACAGTATCTGACTGTGTCCAGCTCACTGATAATCACTACATTCATACAGTATCTGACTGTGTCCAGCTCACTGATAATCATACATTTCATACGAGCATCCTGACTGTGTCCAGCTCACTGATAATCACTACATTCATACAGAATCTGACTGTGTCCAGCTCACTGATAATCACTACATTCATACAGTATCTTGACTGTGTCCAGCTCACTGATAATCACTCATTCATACAGCATCTTGACTGTGTCCAGCTCACTGATAATCCTACATTCATACAGCATCCTGACTGTGTCCAGCTCACTGATAATCACTACATTCATATACAGCATCCTGACTGTGTCCAGCTCACTGATAATCACTACATTCATACAGCATCCTGACTGTGTCCAGCTCACTGATAATCACTACATTCATTACAGATCTGACTGTGTCCAGCTCACTGATAATCCTACATTCATACAGTATCTTGACTGTGTCCAGCTCACTGATAATCACTACATTCATACAGTATCCTGACTGTGTCCAGCTCACTGATAATCACTACATTCATAACAGTATCTTGACTGTGTCCAGCTCACTGATAATCACTACATTCATACAGTATCTTGACTGTGTCCAGCTCACTGATAATCACTACATTCATACAGTATCTTGACTGTGTCAGCTCACTGATATCACTACATTCATACAGTATCTTGACTGTGTCCAGCTCACTGATATCACTACATTCATATACAGATCCTGACTGTGTCCAGCTCACTGATAATCATCCAAATGGAACAGCTGGACAGTCGGGGAGCATCGGAAATTCAAAAAACTTTTCTGCAAATTTTGACGTTGAGGAAATATAAACACATGTTCAGTGTGGCCTCCAGACCTCGTTGAAGACCGAATGTGGCCCCCGGGGCAAAATGAGTTTGACACCTGCCGTAAACAATGAGCACGCTTCGGGCATGGAAGCTTATCTCCCTAGCTAGTCAGGGGAAAGGTATTTGGAGTGGACTAGCGAGAGGAGAGCAGCTGGAAGCTTTTACTCCAGTTAGAGCATGTCAGCACCACCAGTGATGTCAGGATTTGTCAGTCAACCAGAGGGAGTGCTTGTGAAAACAGAGGCGACCCACTCACACTCTGACTCACAGACAGGTTGATTCACAAATTGCATCCTATTCCCTATATAGTACAGTAGTGCACTATATAGGGAATAAGGTGCAATTTTGTATACAGACACACTGTACTTCTGGCTAACACATTGCATTTCCATGTTGTGTAATAGGGAAGCTAGGAGGTGAAGAACCTCCTGGCGTATTAGTTAGTAGAGGGCTAGGTCTCCCTGTTAAACCCTAAGGCTTTCAGATCATCCTGTTGATTAATCACAGCAATAAGGCCATGTGGGGGAAAGCCCCTGGTCAAGTGGGTTCTTTCACCAAGTATTGGAGGGAGATTTGTTAAAATTTTATGAGAACATTAGTTATCATATTTAATTGATCTGTCCAGAAACAAAACAATAAAATGTATTGTTGTCCAACTGTAGTAGCCTCTAGTCAAGTACATACTAGTGCTTAGCTTTCATTATTCTCATCCAGGGTAGAGTTTTGTACTCCCTCTCTATTTAACCTTCAGCCTTTAGATATCGATACCTTACCCTTTGCACCCCAGATTATGTGTCTCGGAGAGCTACGTAGGATAGAAGCAACCTGAATAGAGCTACATATGATAGAAGCCACCTGAATAGAGCTACGTAGGACAGAAGGCACCTGAATAGAGCTATGTAGGATAGAAGCCACCTGAATAGAGCTACATATGATAGAAGCACCATGCTCTACCAACTGAGCCACATGGGACCGCTATTCCCAATTAAAACCTGGTTAAATCTCACCCTCTCATTAACTGGTAGAACAGAATATGTAGAGGTCTGGTTAAATCTCACCTCCATTAACTGGTAGAACAGAATATGTAGAGGCTGGTTAAATCTCACCCTTCATTAACTGATTACTAACAGAATATGTAGAGGCTGGTGTCACGATCGTACTTGCTGAGTAGAAGTGGACGCAAGCGCAGCGTGTGGCAAAATAGCATTCTCTTTTATTTTAGCGAAAGGGAAAAACACGCAACAACACTATACAAAACTGAAACAAAACAATGAAACGAATCGTGAAGCACTTTACATAAGTGCACACACGGCTACAAACGTAGCAACATAGAAATTACACATTACCCTAGTGCCTATGGCTGGCCTTAAATTGCTCCCCAATCAGAGACATTAAGACTCTGTCTCTGATTGAGAACATTCAGCAACCATAGAACAGGCTAGACACTATATTAACACACCATCTACTCTATTTAACCCTAACATAGCAACCACCTAACCTAAAAACACATACTCCCATGTCACATGACGTAACTAATAATAAAGAAAACAGAATATAAGGAGGACCTGGTTAAATCTCACCCTCATTAACTGGTAGAACAGAATATGTAGAGGACTGGTTAATCTCACCCTCCATTAACTGGTAGAACAGAATATGTAGAGGACTGGTTAAATCTCACCCTTCATTAACTGGTAGAACAGAATATGTAGAGGACTGGTTAAATCTCACCCTTCATTAACTAGTAGAACAGAATATGTAGAGGACTGGTTAAATCTCACCTCCATTAACTGGTAGAACAGAATATGTAGAGGACTGGTTAAATCTCACCCTTCATTAACTGGTAGAACAGAATATGTAGAGGACTGGTTAAATCTCACCCTCCATTAACTGGTAGAACAGAATATGTAGAGGACTGGTTAAATCTCACCCTCCATTAACTGTAGAACAGAATATGTAGAGGACTGGTTAAATCTCACCCTCCATTAACTGGTAGAACAGAATATGTAGAGGACTGGTTAAATCTCACCCTTCATTAACTGTAGTAGAACAGAATATGTAGAGGACTGGTTAAATCTCACCCTCCATTACTAGTAGAACAGAATATGTAGAGGACTGGTTAAATCTCACCCTCATTAACTGGTAGAACAGAATTGTAGAGAGCTGGTTAAATCTCACCCTTCATTAACTGATATAACAAATATGTAGAGGACTGGTTAAATCTCACCCTTCATTAACTGGTAGAACAGAATATGTAGAGGACTGGTTAAATCTCACCCTTCATTAACTGGTAGAACAGAAATTGTAGAGGACTGGTTAAATCTCACCCTCATTAACTGGTAGACAAGAATATGTAGAGGACTGGTTAAATCTCACCTCCATTAACTGGTAGAACAGATATGTAGAGGACTGGTTAAATCTCACCCTTCATTAACTGGTAGAACAGATATGTAGAGGACTGGTTAAACTTCACCTTCATTAACTGGTAGAACAGAATATGTAGAGGACTGGTTAAATCTCACCCTCCATTACTGGTAGAAAGAATATGTAGAGGACTGGTTAAATCTCACCCTTCATTAACTGGTAGAACAGAATATGTAGAGGACTGGTTAAATCTCACCCTTCATTAACTGGTAGAACAGAATATGTAGAGGACTGGTTAAATCTCACCCTCCATTAATGGTAGAAAGAATATGTAGAGGACTGGTTAAATCTACCCTTCATTAACTGGTAGAACAGAATATGTAGAGGACTGGTTAAATCTCACCCTCATTAACTGGTAGAACAGAATATGTAGAGGACTGGTTGAACTAGAGCCTAAATGCATTGTTATGTAGATGGCTGGTCCTCTGGTGGATGGAATGGAGACCAGCTTGCGGAATGAGTGGAATTGTCTAGTGGGGATTATCATTGGGCAGACAGACAGTGAAACACCTCCGGTATGTTTAGGTCAGTGTCAGTAGAGATGTTAAGGATGGCAGTTAGGCGGGTCATGTTTCCCCTGCAGCTCTCTCCTGTTGGGGAGTTGCAGTAAAGAGACACGACTGAAATTAGGGAGAAAAGGAATAATAATGATGTCATAAAAACATTGTATAATGTAGAACCAGTCAGATTTGGTGAAATAGTTGGTCCCACATGAGTGAACTTACTGCACAACAATACAAGTATTGGAACAGGGAGCAAACAGTCAGTTTGAAGGTTGAACCTCACACAAAAACTACTACAGAAGTCATCTGACAGATTATCTTTCCTCCCCCAGAGTGTTATGACTTGGGGGTTTTACAGTAGCACTTTACAAAGGAGAYGCTGGCCTGCAGATAATGTCTSTAAAGCGTTGCTGTTTTGACATGGTAGGAAGAGAGGAGAACAAAAGAGGAAAGCACAACGCAGTCGGACTGCAGAAATGAAGTGACTGATGGTGGTAAAGATCCTAAAGCTGCATCTAATTCTCCTGAGCAGCGCCAGACATCAGAGAACGGACCCAGACTCCAGGCCCACAGACCGACTCAGTGAAGAACAGAAAAAATAACCATCAAGAGCAGGACATTAAATGAGGAATGGCTGTGAATGGATGTAAAAGTTACTTGTGAAAAGGTTCTAGTTCTGTCCTCTTAATCACTACATTAGTCAATGTCAGACCGTCACTGGAAACACACAGGAACTCAGTGGAGAACTGGCACTTGGAGCCAGGGGGAAAGATTGTGTCACTCTGATGCCCTGTTGAGCCCTGGCATGCATAGCCATGTGCTTTCAGAAAGGTTGCATTTTCCTCCCCACAAGGAGAGGGTAGAAAACAAACAATCCATCAGGACTTTCCCTGTGCCCGTTGGAATGATGTCAGCGCTGGGATCCATTCCATTCCTGTCGGTTGAATTGGACATAGGACTTCCGCTTCCTTTGAGTGCAACTCCATGTCTAAATTGCCTGGAATTTAGWTGCAATTGACCCCAATTCATGTATTTTTCTGTCACGAGGGTCATTAAGCAGAAGACGAACAYGTTAAAAGGATAAAGGAAACTCAATATATAATTGAACATAAATACAATTCTTTATCCAYTGTCTTTTCAAGGCTCTGAATAATGATGAAATGAGGGCAACGTCTTTTTGCCTKGTGTTTACATGAAACAAACCAAGAGTTAGRATAACACGTTGGGGCTTGTTGATATGTCTGCAATGTAAACAGACCAGACAGACATGTCTAACAGTCACTTCCTTTTAATCATAGCACCAGTTCAGTCTGTGTATATGTTACGTACATCCCTTGGARGAAACTGTCTGAAAGGGTTTGCATAATTCATAGAAAGAAAAATGATCTCTACKCTGATGCAACCCTGAGCAAGACTGTGAAAGGATGATATTACTGTCTGTCTGGGCTAATYGTCTGTCTGATAATGTTTACTGATGTTATGTCGCTGACCTGTTAAATAGATGTTGCTCTAATAGTGATGTTTAACTGGAGCTGTAGCACATATYTTAGCCAACACCTTTAGTACATAGAGATCATTTAACAGTAAAGTCGTGTTCGTTCAAAAGGCGGGGGGKTTTCTTTTGGGGGGAGGAAGCAATGTATATGTTATTCGTCATATAACAGATCAKTGACGCTGAATTTCTCAGAACAATATTGCCCTTTCAATTTGGGAAGTGGGTTATGCTATTTATCTTGATTGAGCTTCTGTGGTCATATTATCTGTGGTCACATTATCTGTGGTCACATTCTRGAATCCAAATAGCATCATATAAATGGTGGAGGTTCTGTGTGTTTCCAACAGAGAGACTGAGGTTGAGATGGAATGTTCATAATGGAATTTTCATTTATTTACCCAAGATTCTAGTTCCAGCACGTAGCCCACAAGTACCCTCACAAGCCACAATGATGTGGGAGCTAGATGCAGGCTGGCCTCATTACTGTGCTGTTGGCCCAGAGATAATATACAGTATGTTTAGCAAAAACACTGCTTCTTCACTTCTCTGGGAAAACAAAGAAAACAAACACCAGAGCAGCACTGAGACAAAGTAAGAGCAGAAGTCCCCGGGCAAAGATAAGACTGCTTTATAAACGACTGGTGTTGGCTGCTGTCAACGGTAGAAACACAATGGATCTGTCCCAAATGGCACTATAGTGCACTACTTTAGACCAGGGCCCATCGAGCTCTGGTCAAAAGTAGTGCACTATATAGGCAGTATGGTGCCATTTGGGACGCATATAATTTGTATTTTACTCTATTTAAACAATATAATATATATTATTATCACCTTTATTTAACCAAGTAGGCCAGTTGAGAACAAGTTCTCATTTCCAACTGCGATTTGGCCAAGATAAAGCAAAGCAGTGCGACACAAACAACAACCCAGAGTTACACATGGAATAAACAAATGTACAGTCAATAACACAATAGAAAAAGTCTATATACAGTGTGTGCAAATGGCGTGAGGAGGTAAGGCAATAAATAGGCCATAGTAGCGAAGTAATTACAATTTGGCAAATGAACACTGGAGTGATAGATGTGCAGATGATGTTGTGCAATACTGTAGAAATACTGGTGTGCAAAAGAGCAGAAAAGTAATAAAAACAATATGGGGATGAGGTAGGTAGTTGGATGGGCTATTTACAGATGGGCTGTGTACAGTTGCAGGCGATCGGTAAGCTGCTCAGATAGCTGATGCTTAAAGTTAGTGAGGGAGATATAAGTCTCCAACTTCAGCGATTTTTCCAATTCGTTCCAGTCATTAGCAGTAGAGAACTGGAAGGAAAGGCGGCCAAGGTAGGTTTGGGGATGACCAGTGAGATATACCTGCTGGAGCGTGTGCTACAGGTGGGTGTTGTTATGGTGACCAGTGAGCTGAGATAAGGCAGAGATTTACCTAGCAAAGACTTATAGACGACCTGGAGCCAGTGAGTCTGGCGATGAATATGTAGCGAGGGCCAGCCGACGAGAGCATACAGGTCGCAGTGGTGGGTGGTATATGGGGCTTTGTTGACAAAACGGATGGCACTGTGATAGACTGCATCCAGTTTGCTGAGTAGAGTGTTGGAGGCTATTTTGTAAATGACATCGCCGAAGTCGAGGATCGGTAGGATAGTCAGCGTGAGTGAAGGAGGCTTTGTTGCGAAATAGGAAGCCGATTCTAGATTTAATTTAGGATTGGAGATGTTTAATATGAGTCTGGAAGGAGAGTTACAGTCTAGCCAGACACCTAGGTATTTGTAGTTGTCCACATATTCTATGTCAGAACCGTCCAGAGTAGTGATGTTAGTCTGGCGGGCGGGTGCGGGCAGCGATCGGTTGAAAAGCATGCATTTAGTTTAGGCTACCCTCCAGTCGTCTACACTTTTACAGACATGGTTTGTTGTTTGTGTCTGTACCGCAATCCATCTGTTGTATGGCTGTGATGCAGTGCCCTACAGACAAGCCTCCACTAGTCCTGAGCAACTATCTGGGTCTTATTAGGTTAGCATCGACCTATGTCCCCATTGGCTCTTAGTTAGAGTTTCCATGGGTGTTGATTCGCGAGCTATGTAGAGTAGGCTACGAGTAAGGTATGGCTCAGCGTTTACAAATGGCATCCTATTCACTATGTAGTGCACTACTTTTGACCAGGGCCCAGTCCACTTTGAAGAACCGTTTTTTATATATCTTTTTATTTTACATATTACTTTTTCCCCCTAAGAGAGTATCTAGAACCTTAAACGGTTCTTTGGCTGTCCCCAAAAAAGAACCCTTTGAAGAACTCTTTTTGGATCCAGGTAGAACCCTTTCCACATAGGGTTCTACATGGAACCCAAAAGGGTTCTAACTGGAACCTACAAGGGTTCTTCAAAGGGTTCTATTTTAGGGACAGCCAAATAACCCTTTTAGGTTCTAGATCCCACTACAATCTTTCTAAGATTGTAGTGGGACCATTATGGACCAATAGGATGCCATTTGGGACACAGACACAGAAACATGGTCAGAGACATAAACCTGTGGTCAGGAAGGCCAGGCAGGTAGCTGTATGAGATGTGACAGTGTTGTTGGCTGGATTGAAAGTAGGCTGTTGCTCTCTATCAGGAATCCTGAGCTGACGGAATGGAAAACCATCAATAGAGACTCACTTATTGCCCAGGAGCTGTGRTAGGCACAGGACCAGCAAGCTCAGCTAAAAGTACCAATATCACATTTACAGGAAGGAAATGGGGAAAAAGAGAAATAGAGGGAGAGATTAAGGAGAGAGAAAGTCTACAGCTAACCATGAAATATGGTGACGTTACTGTGCAGTTCAGCTGTTCTGTATTTTCCAGGTTGTAGCAGAYRCATACACCGTGTAGAGATGTACAGGTAACTGCCAACATAAAGGAAACACTTGAGACAATGAGGGATACAAAGTATATTGAAAGCAGGTGCTTCCACACAGGTGTGGTTCCTGAGTTAATTAAGCAATTAACATCCCATCATGCTTAGGGTCATGTATAAAAATTCCTAGTTGCCCATTACGTTGGGGTTAGTGCTATCCGGAATCCTTGGGACGTCTCTACCCTAAACCCTAAACCCTAACCTTAACCCCTATCCTTACCTAACCCTAACCCCTAACCTAAACCCTAACCTTAACCCCTATCCGTACCTAACCCTAACTCCTACCCTAAACCCTACCCCTACCCTTACCATAACCCTAACCCTAACTCCTACCCTAAACTTAACCCCTACCCTAACCATAACCCTTACCTAACCCTAACCCCTACCCTTACCATAACCCCTACCCTTACCATAACCCTTACCTAACCATAACTTGAATCATTATTAACATTATTTTGGCCACCATGGCTAGAAGGTAAAACAAGGTAAATGCTAGTGGGGACATTTCCCATGTCCCCATGAGTACAAAGGCTATTTTAAACTTAGGGTTTAGCGTTATTAGGGTAAGAATTAGGGTCAGGGGTTAAGGTAATGGTTCGGTTTAGGGTTAGGGGTTAGGGTTACCGGTTAAGTTAAGGGTTAGGTTAAGGGTTAGGGAAAATAGGATTGTGAATGGAAATCAATTTTAGATCTCCACAAGGACAGAAGGACAAAACGTGTGTGTGTCGTCTGTGTCTATGTGCGTGCAGGACTTTCTTGGGAAAAAGAGGAACAATGTGTAATGTCTGAGAAGTTAGCTGAGAATTGTTTCTCAGGAATCAAAACMTAAAAAAATGCCTGGCTTTATTTTCTGCAATGTGAGCACATAGCTGCAGTAGGTTCCATGTTGCTTGTGTAAGCAGAATYYAACATGTGACTGGAGTATTCTGATGAGCCACTAGGGAATAGTTCTATTCATATTCCTGATGTAGTGTGAGTGGTCAGAGTTAACTGACAGTTGGAGTTGCTCAATGTTTAACAATTTACATAAAATCACTATTTTTTTTATGCATTATTACTTAAGCTTATTATCAACTCATAACCAATGTCCATTGCTTGGGAATGTGCAGTATAATTCTGTGTGGGAAATTAACTACAAAGGAAAATGTGTTCAAACTAGATAAATGGCATTTCTAAATGGCATTCTGCTTTGCTTTGCTTARTCCCCACACCTCCCCTTTGCATTAAACGTCAAAATACAATTTTATAAGACAAACTATTTTCATGCTCACCTCACGAAGTATTTGATTTGCGTCTAAAACGAACTAAGGAGCCTCTTGAAGACTAGATGGTGCAATTCAATGGGTCTATAATGATCTTTTCCTGTCAGAAATACAACCACTGGGCACACACTGTAGTTGAATCAACATTGTGTCCATGTCATTTCATTGAACCAACTTGGAATAGACGTTGAAATGACATCTGTACCCAGTTGGAAGCCTCTATATTGACTTAATATTCTGCTTTAATCTCCTTTATGCAAATATCCCATACAATCCCTTTAGATTGTCCTGAGCTGAAGCTTTTTATATGTTAATGCATCTGACTCATCTTTTTCCTCCTCTCTCTCTTCACTCTCTTTCTCTTCACTCTCGCTCTCTATTTTCTTCCTCCCCTATGCATTGAACTATTCATCAGCGCTCTCTTTCTTTACATTGTTTTTATTAGTTGAAGCCTGAAGGGTCCCCTTTGTGAGGGCAGATGTATACTGAACAGAAATATAAACGCAACATGTAAAGTGTTGGTCCCATGTTTCATGAGCTGAAATAAAAGATCCCAGTAATGTTTCATTAACACAAAAAGCTTATTTTCTCAAATGTTGTGCACACATTTCTTTACATCTCTGTTAGTATTTCTCCTTTCCCAAGATAATCCATCCTCCTGGCAGGTGTAGCATATCAAGAAGCTGATTAACAGCATGATCATTACACAGGTGCACCTTGTGATGGGGACAAAAGCCACTCTAAAATGTGCAGTTTTGTCTCACAACATAATGCCACAGATGTCTCAAGTTTTGAGACAGCGTGCAATTGGCATGCTGACTGCAGGAATGTCCACCAGAACTGTTGCCAGATAATTTTATGTTAATTTCTCTACCATAGGAGCCTCCAACGTTGTTTTAGAGAATTGGGCAGTACGTCTAACCGGCCTCACAAGCGCAGACCACGTGTAACCACGCCAACCCAGGATCTCCACATCTGGCTTCTTTTCCTGCGAGATTGTCTGAGACCAGCCACCGGGACAGCTGATGAAACTGAGGAGTATTTCGTCTGTAATAAAGCTCATTCTGATTGGCTGGGCCTGGCTCCGTAGTGGGTGGGCCTATGCCCTCCCATTCCCACCCATGGCTGCGCCCCTACCCAGTCATGTGAAATCCATAGATAAGGGCCTAATGAAATGATTTAAATTGACTGATTTCCTTATATGAACTGTAACTGTAAAATTGTTGCATGTTGTGTTGATATTTTTGTTCAGTATATAAATTCATGAGGTTTTTCTTCCTGTAATAATTGTAGGATAATCTTGTATTTTTAAGTATAGTATATGTATATATTATAAAGAGTTTCTTACTGTTTATCTTCTCTCCGTGAAGTCCTCAGCTCAACATTCCTCTTCAGTCTTTACATTATAATAGGTGTTGGATCGTCATCTAGTGGACAGTTACCGTATTGACTCTAATCGTTCCTAAATTGGTCACCATCTAGTGGACAGTTACAGTATTGACTCTAAACTTCCCTTAATTGGTCACTATCTAGTGGACAGTTACAGTATTGACTCAAATTTCCCTCAGTTGGTCAGCCTAGGGGGATATGAAGCCATCACTAGGGGATATGAAGTCATCACTAGGGACATATGAAGCCATCACTAGGGGATATGAAGCCATCACTAGGGGATATGAAGCCATCACTAAGGGATATGAAGCCATCACTAGGGGCATATGAAGCCATCACTAGGGGATATGAAGCCATCACTAGGGGATATGAAGTCATCACTAGGGGGATATGAAGCCATCACTAGGGAGATATGAAGCATCACTAGGGGCATATGAAGCATCACTAGGGGCTATGAAGCCATCACTAGGGGACATGAAGCCATCACTAGGGGGACATGAAGCCATCACTAGGGACATATGAAGCCATCACTAGGGCATATGAAGCCATCACTAGGGACATATGAAGCCGTCACTAGGGGCATATGAAGCCATCACTAGGGGCTATGAAGCCATCACTAGGGGACATGAAGCCATCACTAGGATATATGAAGCCATCACTAGGACATATGAAGCCATCCTAGGGACATATGAAGCCATCACTAGGGGCATATGAAGCCATCACTAGGGCATATGAAGCATCACTAGGGGCATATGAAGCCTCACTAGGGCATATGAAGCCATCACAGTGTTTTCTGCTCTTCAGCACTTACATTCTGAATGATACACTTCCTTTAGAGATGAACAACTTCTCACCAACTCCTTGTTGCTTCATTTGACCCTCTCAACAAGGGTGACTCATTCACAAATAGTTCACGCTAAATCTAACGTCTGATTCATTAAATCAAGTGAAACACACACACCCTTTCCAAAACAAACTATACAGAGTGAGACACACTGGTTGCCAAGCCTGGAGGACATGAGAATAATTTGTGGTGGTGTTTGGTGTGTTCTGAGTCTGCACACTGTGTCCACACAATGTTACTGCAGCCACTGTTCTCCTGATGATAGTTTGCATGCAGGGAGGCCTTTCTCATCATCTCATGTAGCTCTACATTGCTACACCATGGATTCCCATAGCTGTAGCCCATGGGGAGGCATCCCTGGTCCTGGAGTGCCGCTGTCGCTTCATGTTTTTGATTTAACCAACCAGGTGTGTTGAATTTAGCAATCACTGAACTCATCAATTAGCGAAGTGCTCAGTGTGGTGCCTGGTTGGAACAGGGTTGACTGCCCCTGTAGTTGCCCAACACCTACCTCACCAATGCCCTGATTTGAACATTATCACTGTCACTTAACTTGAAAGTGTGTCGAACAAACAGCACTATCGGTCTCTAGACAAATGTGGTGTACTGTATTTATACACGGGAGTCATTTAAAGTGTGAACTTGGAGTCCAGTTCCAAGTTTGGCTTTGGCACATACCACTCAGTGACACAGGGTTTCATTCTGAACTAAAACGATGAGGAGGAAAGGCCGAGCCTCTCTGAGACTCCACTGTGACTGTCTGTGGCAGGAGAGTAAGGAGCATAGCAGGGTCCATGAGCCAAATGGGTGAAAGAGCAGCTTTCTGACAACAACCCCAGCATGGTCACTAGAATGAGGACATAGAAAACATCAGCTTCTGCTCCATCCTTCTACACCTTCTCTTCAGTCCTGAAGTCTAGCAGGGGTCTAGGAAAAACACTCACATTCTGTTTCATGTTCAAACAAATTTGTGTTTTTCACAAGTAAATATGTAATCTGGCATGCCATAGTAAACAATGGTAGGCTACAAAATGTGTCTGCTCAGTGACACGATTCTATTGGGTTCTCCATTTTGTTCATGTCATGTTTAAATTGACTTTCTGGATGTCATTGTAATTTACGACGCTGTCTAACAAAAAACTTGAGAAAAGCTTGTTGTACCAAATCAGGGTACCTTAAAACCGAAAATGGTTTGTTCTTTTAAAGATGACAGAGCGTGCCCTCAGAGTTGGCCCTCATTTCCCCAGAAAACCATCCTCCTTCCATACATTGAACAACATTTTATTTTCTATATAGGAGACGTTTACATTCCTATGAGGGAGAGCTGGATAAGATTGCATGATTAAATGAAGATGAAATGAAGACACTGTACATAAAGAGTGTCTGAGAGCCCATCTCCTGCTCTCGGTAGATATCTGTCTGAATTACAGACTGTGGGGTCATTATATATGGACCAGGCATTCAGTCAAGCCTGTGTTGTGGAAGTGTTTTCAAATCAGGACTATATTAATAGAACTGAATCTCATACCTCTCTCTCTCGCTCTCTCTCAAACACACACAACCCATACTCTCTCTCTCTCACATTCCATTCGATCAGTCTCTCAGTATGGGAGGCACAGAGCCTGCCCAGAGTTGGACGTTCCAGTCCCCCCCCCCCCCCCCCGTTAAAGCACCCCAAGTCACAGACTAGAACAGGCAGACATGACGAACAGCACTCCATACAGCCAGCCATGAGGAGGAGGATAAAACACAGATCACTCCACTGACTGACAATGTAGTCTACATCACACAACTGTGTAGTGTGGATCCCTGGCCTGGATCTGGACCAGCAGCAACAACTAACAAGACAACTGGTGATGAATTGGGATGAGTTCCACACTGAGACTTGAGAGGACTTCTCATRCATTCCTACTMATGGGAAGCGGCCATCTTTCTGGATCGACGATCTACCTCCCAACCGTCTGATTGACGACAGGACAGGAAGACATGCTGTGAAGAGAGACAGAAGACAGACAGACAGTCTAGTTGGAAGGAATAAAGGAGGACCGTTAGCCTGTGTTTCCTGCTGCCATGCCGTGGTACATCCTGCCCTGCCAGCCCAGCTGCCACATGATCTGGCTGGTTCTGGCTGCCCTTCTGCTGCTACTGACGGGCTGTGTGTCTGTGTCTCTGGAAGAGCTGCCCAGGGGCCCAGGGGACATAGCTGGCAGCGGGTCCATGAGCGCCAGCACTAACACGAACGCTCGCCAGTACAACTCTATCCAGCACGGATCCTGCACCTATACCTTCCTGCTACCAGAGAACGCTGGTMGGAACAGGCCGTGCTGGACGGAGGCGGAGGGGGTCGGCAGCTCCAGCACCAGCCAGGGACAGGGCCAGTACCAGGGGAACACTCTACAGGGAGATGCCCCCCTGATAAAGCCCAAGCTCCCAGGACTGGCCCCGGCTCTGGGCAGCCAGAGGATCCAACACCTGGAGCACGTCATGGACAACTACACACAGTGGCTTCAGAAAGTAAGAGCATGTTCTCCACARATACAGTATAGTAGTAGTTGATARAAAGATTAAAGCCTGACGTTTCAGTCTAAACAGAGCTTTATCAGATATCTATACTCTGGAAGGAAATGCATGCCATGTCTCATGGCTGTGCAAGTCAAAATAATCAGCTTTTTATCAGATTGAACTATGTGCTATTGCATTTATAACYCATTAGCCATTGTTGTTTTCAAAGTTATATAGAGGTGGAACATCTGGCCAAAGCTAGAAAGTATACTGCATTTCATCACATTAAAATCTATCTTTAGTGTTTTATACTGTATTAAAGCTGCAATATCTAACTTTTTGGGCGACCCGACCAAATTCACGTAGAAATGTGAGTTATAGATCTGTCATTGTCGTTGAAAGCAAGTCTAAGAAGTGGTAGATCGGCAAACTATTAGAATTTTAGCAACCAGGAAATGGGGGAACAATTTCAGCACAGTGCATCTTTAAGTGCACATTATCAGCATTGAGTGTGTTTCAACCCCATGAACTATTTGGGCCGAGCCAAATGTGTCCTGCCATAATGAATATTATTATTATAGGACAACATTTGGCTCGGTCCCACCTGGATCCATCTCTTTCCTCTGTCTCTGTTTACTCAGGAGCAATARGATATAAGATACCCCAGTACAATTCATCATTGCTTTACAGCCTATCTACATTTTACTCCCCATAGTACAGTATACAATAGATACTGTATATTTGGGGAGATCTGTTGTTTGGATTACTCCATACACCGAACAGCTCTAAATGACATGAGCACCAACCRAACAGAAACAGAAACCTTAAGGATACWAAAAAATCTCTCTCTTACCCCATCAGTGAGGAATGCACCATATCACCCGCATTATTAARTAAAAACACTGTCATTTCAAAAGGACTATTGTTCCAGTGTGTGTGGACCCAGGGACTATGTTGCAGCCCCAGGGATGAGAGATTGATGGCAGGGAKTTGTTTGACTGGGCCGTGGTAAAATGTGACAAACTGMCTGTGGCTCTTGGTCGCTGGGTTGTGATGTTCTGAGTGTGTCCGGCTGGCCTGGCTGTCCTTAAGAAAACACTGTGTTGTCTGTTTGAACCCTCTCACACTATGTCACATTGACCCAATCCAGGGCTGGGGGTGGGGAGTCAATTTCAAGGAATGGGCTCAGCGTTAGGCAGTGCTCTGTCTGTGTCTGTCTATCTGTCTGTGTCTGTTATGTCTGTTTTTGTCTGTTTATGTCTGTTTGTCTGTCTGTCTGTCTGTCTGTCTGTCTGGCTGTCTGTCTGTCTGTCTGTCTGTCTGTCTGTGTCTGTCTGTGTCTGTCCGTCTGTCCGTCTGTCTGTCTCTGTCTGTCTGTCTGTCTGTCTGTCTGTCTGTCTGTCTGTCTGTCTGTCTGTCTGTCTGTCTGTCTGTCTCTGTCCGTCTGTCGTTCTGTCTGTCTGTCTCTGTCTGTCTCTGTCTGTGTGTTCCCTGACCCACCGGGACCTAGGCCAGCAACATTCACATTCCAAGGAATACCAGAGATGATTCTGTCAGGGAGAACAAGGCCACTTCAGTAGTAACAGACTACCACTTCAGTATTACCAGTGCTGTGTTTGGTAATTGAATTTGGTAAAATGTAATACAGGCTATGCTTAAGAGTGAGCACTTGGAACCCTGCATATATGCAGTGAATATAAAATGACAAACTATTCTTCGTCTCACTGCACCCTCAAATGTTTTTGATATGTGCTTCTGAAAACGGCCAGGAGATCAGTTGACAGTTAAGAAAGCAACAATAATATAGTTTTTATGTGGGGCCATGGTTTTCAGAGGACTACAACCTCAGTGTTTTTGTGGGATATCAGTTTCACTGTCTTCATGTTTCAGGAGTTCTCTCCATGGCCATTCTTTGATTAAATCAAATCAAATGTATTTATTTAGCCCTTCTTACATCAGCTGATATCTCAAAGTGCTGTACAGAAACCCAGCCTAAAACCTCAAACAGCAAGCAATGCAGGTGTAGAAGCACAGTGGCTAGGAAAACTCCCTAGAAGGCCAAAACCTAGGAAGAAACCTAGAGAGGAACATGGCTATGAGGGGTGGCCAGTCCTCTACTGGCTGTGCCGGGTGGATTATAACAGAACATGGCCAAGATGTCAAATGTTCAAAAATGACCAGCATGGTCAAATAATAATAGTCACAGTAGTTGTCGAGGGTGCAACAGGTCAGCACCTCAGGAGTAAATGTCAGTTGGCTTTTCATAGCCGATCTCTACCGCTCCTGCTGTCTCTAGAGAGTTGAAAACAGCAGGTCTGGAACAGGTAGCACGTCCGGTGAACAGGTCAGGGTTCCATAGCCGCAGGCAGAACAGTTGAAACTGGAGCAGCAGCATGGCCAGGTGGACTGGGGACAGCAAGGAGTCATCATGCCAGGTAGTCCTGAGGCATGGTCCTAGGGCTCAGGTCCCCGAGAGAGAGAAAGAAAGAAAGAAGAGAGGAAGAGAGAATTAGAGAGAGCATACTTAAATTCACACAGGACATGGGAGAAATACTCCAGATATAACAGACTGACCCAGCCCTCGCACATAAACTACTGCAGCATAAATACTGGAGGCTGAGACAGGAGGGGTCAGGAGACACTGTGGCCCCATCCGATGATACCCCGGACAGGCAGGATATAACCCCGGCCACTTTGCCAAGCACAGCCCCCACACCACTAATGAACGTTTATAGTGTGGTACTGAGGTATGTGTTTTTCTCTTGACTAAATGAACGCTATAATGTGGCACTGAGGTAATGTGTTTTCCTCTTTGATTAAATTAACGCTATAGTGTGGTACTTAGGTAATGTGTTTTCCTCTTTGATTAATTAATGCTATAGTGTGGTACTGAGGTAATGTGTTTTCCTCTTTGATTAAATTAATGCTATAGTTGTGGTACTGAGGTAATGTGTTTTCCTCTTTGATTAAATGAATGCTATAGTGGTGGTAACTTAGGTAATGTGTTTTCCTCTTTGATTAAATGAACGCTATAGTGTGGTACTGAGGTAATGTGTTTCCTCTTTGATTAAATGAACGCTATAGTGTGGTACTGAGGTAATGTGTTTTTCCTCTTTGATTAATGAACGCTATAGTGTGGTACTGAGGTAATGTGTTTTCCTTCTTTGATTAAATGACGCTATAGTGTGGTACTGAGGTATGTGTTTTCTCTTTGATTAAATGAATGCTATAGTGTGGTACTGAGGTAATGTGTTTCCTCTTTGATTAAATGAACGCTATAGTGTGGTACTGAGGTAATGTGTTTTTCTTCTTGATTAAATGAATGCTATGTGTGGTACTGAGGTAATGTGTTTTCCTCTTTGATTAAATGAATGCTTTAGTGTGGTACTGAGGTAATGTGTTTCCTCTTTGATTAAATGAATGCTTTAGTGTGGTACTAGGTAATGTGTTTCCTCTTTGATTAAATGAATGCTATAGTGTGGTACTGAGGTAATGTGTTTTCCTCTTTGATTAAATGAATGCTTTAGTGTGGTACTGAGGTAATGTGTTTTCCTCTTTGATTAAATGAATGCTTTAGTGTGGTACTGAGGTAATGTGTTTTCCTCTTTGATTAAATGAATGCTATAGTGTGGTACTGAGGTAATGTGTTTTCTCTTTGATTAAATGAACGCTATAGTGTGGTACTGAGGTAATGTGTTTACCTCTTTGATTAAATGAATGCTTTAGTGTGGTACTGAGGTAATGTGTTTTCCTCTTTGATTAAATGAATGCTATAGTGTGGGTACTGAGGTAATGTGTTTTCCTCTTTGATTAAATGAATGCTTTAGTGTGGTACTGAGGTAATGTGTTTTCCTCTTTGATAAATTACGCTATAGTGTGGACTAGTAATGTGTTTTCCTCTTTGATTAAATGACGCTATAGTGTGGTACTGAGGTAATGTGTTTTCCTCTTTGATTAAATGAATGCTATAGTGTGGTACTTAGGTAATGTGTTTACCTCTTTGATTAAATGAATGCTATAGTGTGGTACTTAGGTAATGTGTTTACCTCTTTGATTAAATGAATGCTATAGTGTGGTACTTAGGTAATGTGTTTTCCTCTTTGATTAAATGAAACGCTATAGTGTGGTACTGAGGTATGTGTTTACCTCTTTGATTAAATGAATGCTTTAGGTGGTTGGTACTGAGTAATGTGTTTTCCTCTTTGATTAAATGAATGCTATAGTGTGGTACTGAGGTAATGTGTTTTTCCTCTTTGATTAAATGAATGCTTTAGTGTGGTACTGAGGTAATGTGTTTTCCTCTTTGATTAAATTAACGCTATAGTGTGGTACTTAGGTAATGTGTTTTCCTCTTTGATTAAATGAACGCTATAGTGTGGTACTGAGGTAATGTGTTTTTCTCTTGATAAAATTAATGGTATAGTGTGGTACTTAGGTAAGTGTTTCCTCTTTTGATAATGAACGCTATAGTGTGGTACTGAGGTAATGTGTTTTTCTCTTGATAAATTAATGCTATAGTGTGGTACTTAGGTAATGTGTTTTCCTCTTTGATTAAATGTTATTTGAACCGCGTAATACGTGGTGGTACTGAGGTAATGTGTTTTTCTCTTGATAAAATTAATGCTATAGTGTGGTACTGAGGTGATATATTTTCCTCATGTGAAAGTTTCTAACAGAGGTTAAACTGAATGAACTGAACATTTGTTCGTGTTTGGCACCGATTTGTTCCACAATGGTTTGGAAGAGTGTTTATGATATATGAACATAACATAACATAAATGCTAATTAATAAGATGGCAAGTGTTGTAGATAGCCGTCATTTATTTGTTTAATCAAAAGTCATAAACATTGACGTATGATAGCTCATGGTCACATGTTAAAGAACCTCTATGTAATCTCCAGATTTCCCATAATATGTGCCAAGATAATACAATCTTAGAGGGGTTGATTGTGTGAAAGTATTCTGTATGCTGCATACATTGCCAACCAACAAAATGACACGTAAAGACTTTCCTCAAAATTCATACTGGTTATCTTGTGTCGATTACAACTACTCAGGGCTGGATTACCTAATGCGCACGCAGGACAAGTGCCCTGGGGCCCCCGACCCCCTAGAGGCAATGGCAAAGTGTGTAGAATTGCAGGAAATTCTATTTAAAACTACAACATTTTCTCTCAGCTTCATGGCAAAATGTGAAGACTAGCATGAGATGAAAACACGACATCTTTCTCTCCACCCCATGGAAAAATATGTAGAATAGAATTATAAAACTGCACATTTTACTCTCTGCCCCATGGCTAAATTTGTTGAAATGCAGGATGTTGGCTGTTTTCCTAAAATAAATTTGTTTTCCCAAAACTAATAATAAAATATTATATACAGTACCAGTCAAAAGTTGACACACCTACTCATTCCAGGTTTTTTCTTTATTTTTWAACTATTTTCTACATTGTAGAATGATAGTGAAGACATAAAAACTATGAAATAAACATATGGAGTCATGTAGTAACCAAAAAGGTGTTATTTTATATTTGAGATTTTTCAAAGTAGTTCAAAGTAGACAACTTTGCACACTCTTGGCATTCTCTCAACCAGCTTCATGAAGTAGTCACATGGAATGCATTTCAATTAACAGGTGTGCCTTGTTAAAAGTTAATTTGTGGAATTTCTTTTTCCTTAATGCATTTGAGCAAATCAGTTGTGTTGTGAAAGGTATGGTTGGTATACAGAAGATTGGGGGGCAGGTAGCTAGTGGTTAGAGCATTGGGCCATTAACCGAAAGGTTGCTAGATTGAATCCCCGAGCTGCCCCTGAGCAAGGCAGTTAACCCACTGTTCCTAGGCTGTCATTGTAAATAAGAATTTGTTCTTAACCGACTTGCCTAGTTAAATAAAGGTTAAAAAAATGTTTGCACTATTTGGTAAAATACCTAGTCCATATTATGGCAAGAACAGCTCAAATAAGCAAAGAGAAATGACAGTCCATCATTACTTTAAGACATGAAGGTCAGTCAAAATGACAAGAACTTTGAATGTTTTCTCAAGTGCAGTCGCAAAAACCATCAAGCGCTATGATGAAGCTGGCTCTCATGAGGACCGCCACAGGATAGGAAGACCAGAGTTACCTCTGCTGCAGAGGATAAGTTCATTAGAGTTAACTGCACCTCAGATTGCAGCCCAAATACATGCTTCATAGAGTTCAAGTAACAGACACATCTCAACATCAACTGTTCAGAGAAGAATGCGTGAATCAGACCTTCATGGTCGATTTGCTGCAAAGAAACCACTACTAAAGGACACCAATAAGAAGAAGAGACTTGCTTGGGCCAAGAAACACGAGCAATGGACATCAGACCGGTGGAAATCTGTCCTTTGGTCTGATGAGTACAAATGTTTATTTTTGGTTCCAACCACTGTTTTTGTGAGAATCAGAGTAGGTGAACAGATGATCTCAGCATTTGTGGTTTCCACTGTGAAAAATGGAGGAGGTGTGGTGTGGGGGTGCTTTTCTGGTGACACTGTCTGTGAATTATTTAGAATTCAAAGCATACTTAACCAGCATGGCTACCACAGCATTCTGCAGCGATACGCCATCCCATCTGGTTTGCGCTTAGTGGGACTATCATTTGTTTTTCAACAGGACAATGACCAAAAACACATCTCCAGGCTGTGTAAGGGCTATTTGACGAAGACGGAGAGTGATGGAGCTGCATCAGATGACCTGGCCTCCAGAATCACCCGACCTCAACCCAATTGAGATGGTTTGGGATGAGTTGGACCGCAGAGTGAAGGAAAAGCAGCCAACAAGAGCTCAGCATATGTGGGAACTCCTTCAAGACTTTTGGAAAAGCATTCCACATGAAGCTGGTTGAGAGAATGCCAAGAGTGTGCAAAGCTATCATCAAGGCAAAGGGTGCTTACTTTGAAGAATCTCAAATATAAAATATATTTTGATTTGTTTAACACGTTTTTGTTACTGCAAGATTCCATTTGTGTTATTTCATAGTTTTGATGTCTTCACTATTATTCTACAATGTAGAAAATAGTAAAAATAAAGTAAAACCCTTGAATGAGTAGGTGTGTCCAAACTTTTGACTGGTACTGTATATTTGGTAGGTTCCCCGGGGCCCCTAATGTGGTAATCCAGCCCTGCAACATTCCTCTCTATGTTTGTAGCACTGACACTGTAATAAGGAGACAGCCACTTGACACGTTTTATCCTGCTCAACATGTGTACAGTGCACTAGACTTCTCTTCCTTTCCTCTGCATTGACATTGGCATCTTAATGCACTCTGATCTTACAGATGAATTCATTCCTGAAGGATTCCATTAGCCGACTATTCAATTGTCTTCGTGGGAGCTGCTCAGACCACATAGCAGCAGAGATAAAACAGTCTGACACTGGCACTTTCAGTAAGTTGTCATAGAGACCAGGTCTTTCCTCTGTCTGTGCAGAGGAATCTTTCAGTAAGTGTCATAGAGACCAGGCCTTTCTCTGTCTGTGCAGAGGGAATCTTTCAGTAAGTGTCATAGAGACCAGGCCTTTCCTCTGTCTGTGCAGAGGGAATCTTTCAGTAAGTGTCATAGAGACCAGGCCTTTCTTCTGTCTGTGCAGAGGGAATCTTCAGTAAGTGTCATGAGACCAGGCCTTTCTTCTGTCTGTGCAGAGGGAATCTTTCAGTAAGGTCATAGAGACCAGGCCTTTCTTCTGTCTGTGCAGAGGGAATCTTTCAGTAAGTGTCATAGAGACCAGGTCCTTTCTTCTGTCTGTGCAGAGGGAATCTAGCCACAAAGTAGACATGCTCAAGTTGAAAATCATACTTAGGGTGATCTGTTACGTTATTAAATCAGGGATAAAGTGAGACATGAAATTCTAACTTTGCAATGTAATATTTCATATACCATTATTGTGACTACCTAACTGTAATTTCCAAACTGTACATGTTTGAAAATACATAGTTTAAAAAGCTGTCCAAGGTAAACTGATTCACATGAACTGAAAAAGCCATGGCTTGAAAGCGGGGGTAACAGGAAAACTATAAACTTCAATGAATCACTGAATGACCCTGAGCTATCACAAAAAAAACAATATATTTTTAAAGCACATTGCTGGGAAAGACCTCTCCTCATTGTAATCATCATCAGGATAGTGAACTTCAGATGGATAATGTCATTGGCAGCTGAGCCCTGTCCACATGATGTATCTGTGGCAGAAAACATACACATGCAGTCCCATGACTGATCTCTCCTGGTTGACTAAAAGGAAATGACTGAACTCAACAACCCTGAAAGACCCTCCCTAAGTAGCTGACCAGGGCCAAGGAAATCCTTAGACAGGACATATCGATGCAGTAAATCCTTCAATACACAATTGCTGAAGGGAATGAATACATATCCAATCTTTTTTCTTCCCTGGATATAATTTGGTTATTTATGGTTGGTTTCCTTGGAAGTTGTGGGAACGTATGTTTTTGGTTTCACATTGGTTGTGGGAACGAAGCCATACGTTTCCTGACCGGTACAACGTTTTCAAACGTCTGAGAACAGAAGATTTTGTCTCTGTTCTGGGAACTTTTATTTTAGGTTGCAGAGAGGTTCTGGAAACGGATATTATAGGTTATATTGAGGTTTTTAATAACTTCTTAAAACATTCACCATGTTTCAGTAAGACTTTTAATAACACTACTAGCTTATTTGGGGTTTACTTTTTGAACTGCAAGCACAGATAGACCAGTTGGTTGTTTAGCAACAAAACAACGCTTCCACAAATATGGGGTAAAACAGACGGGGTTGGCTTAGAATTGTTGACAACATGTAAACTATATTTGTCTTCAAATGTTTATTGAAAACATAAATACATTTCACAACGAGCACAAATACATCGTTACAGTTTGTTGGTTAGCTAAAATACATCGTTACAGTTGTTGGTTAGCTAGCTATCGAATTTTAGCCATATAAGCATTGACATGAAATCAGTCAAAACACGACATGGTTTCAAGAACAAGATAAAACTAGCTGAAAAAAGCCACCTACGATTGCCCACATGGCAGATTCTTTGTCATTGTTGCTTGCTATCTTATGGTTCAGAATCATAACAAAGCACATTTTCATGACGTTGTCATACAACTCATCTATCGGACACTAATCCTATAAATGTGTTTGCATTAATCATCCAAACACATTTCTTTTTTATTGTGACATGGCATCATCTTCTGTCGTCTRTCCATGGAATTAGTCCAGTGCGCCACCAGTATGGAGCTAGCGTGTCATGTTTTTTTACRCATTCACAGTTGTTATTTTTTGTCTATTCAAACAGACCCCATTTTAAAAGGAAACAAACACTCATTAAGATCGAACACTTAACAAGACAGAGGATAGAGTTTTGTTGATGCTGAGAATGGAACTCTTTTATGGAACGTTTTCTTAACGTTCTGAGAGCGGGATGTATTTTTTTAAATAACATTTTTAGAACATTCTCTGAACATTAAAAAAGTTTTCTTGTGTTTTTTATGGAAAGTTTTCTTAACGTTCTTGGAACAATTTGAGAACATTACTTTAACTAGAACCAAGAGGAAACCTGTAGGAAACGTTATGCTGAAGTACTGAAACTCCCACAGAAGGAAGTTGTTTCTTAACGTTCTCTGAACTATGTGAGAACATGTTCAATGTTAAGCCAGTTGGAGAATGTTCCTAGGACATTACCAAAATTGAAATTAAATGTGAGTGTGCAGAACAYCCGGAGTCTGGCGAGAGAGGTAAAGCCCTAAACATCCCTTCATACCTCCTCTGTGTTTGTGTGTCAGATTGAGAGATATGTGAAGGACAGTCTGAATGTGGAGATGGCTCAGCTGCAGCAGAGTGCTGTCCACAACCACACAGCTGCCATCTTGGATCTAGGCACCAACCTCCTGACCCAGACTGCCCAGCACACACGGAAACTGACAGACGTAGAGATCCAGGTGCATTATGAATCATATACAAATATCCCTCTCCAAAGAACATTCAAGTGTATGTTATGATATCAGTAACACTTACTATTAATCATGTAGCCTACTCAGCAATTATCCTCATTTGATTGGATGAATAGGCCTATGATGTACATTAAAATACATGGTGCCACTTTTAGCCTATATAGATACACTCTATACACTTGACTGGGTGAATATGAATGATAGTAACAGCTTCCTGATGGACAGGTGTTGAATCAGACCTCCAGGCTGGAGATTCAACTCCTGGAGAACTCTCTGTCCACCAACAAACTGGAGACCCAGCTCCTCCACCAATCTACAGAGATCAGCAAGCTGCACGACAAGAACAGGTCAAATCAACATGAATGATTTTCTTCCCATGAACAGTTCTGTCTTGATTTATTGKCTGACTGACTGATCGACTGATCAACTGATTTTCAAATCACTTGTATTGATCAGGCTCTTAGACCAGAAGATGCAGGAGCTGGAGTCTGGGCACAATGAGGAGCTGGTCACTTTCCAGGAGGAGAGGTCCAGCCTGCAGCAGCTGGTAGCCAGGCAGAGCAGCGTGATCACAGAGCTGCAGACCCATCTGGACCAGGCCACTGGCAACAACAGTATCCTGCTTAGCCAACAACAGCAGCTCACTGACACCGTCAACAGTCTGCTGAAACTCTGCTCTAAGGACAGAGGGTCTGGAGGTACTGGATGGATACTGGGGCCAATGTTTCCTGTTACAGAAAGTATAAATAAAATACTCTGGGGTATGAATATCATAGCATAGATAGTAATTATTTGCAGGAAGAAAGAGTTGGCTTTAAAAACTCTAGGTAGGGTTAAATACAACAGAGGTACTGGAGGATATATTGTGTGTTCACAGGTTCAGACAATATATTCTCTGGGCACAGATAAAGCCTGTAACTGGACTAAGAAGGCTGGACTAACCCAGTGAGCACCGGCTGACGTCCATGGACGTTGAAAATAGGTTGAAACTTGGTCCGGACCGGCCTTAATTTCAATGTCCACATGTTCTAAGATCATAAGAAGATGCATTCCAGAACAGAATAACCTGTTCTAATAGGAACCGACCCAGTCTGGGCTGTTGATTACATAAGAACCTGTTCTAATTACTAAGACCCTGTTCTAATAGGAACCTGACCCAGTCTGGCTGTTGATTACATAAGAACCTGTTCTAATAGGAACCTGACCCAGTCTGGGCTGTTGATTACATAAGAACCTGTTCTAATAGGACCTGACCCAGTCTGGGCTGTTGATTACATAAGAACCTGTTCTAATAGGAACTGACCCAGTCTGGGCTGTTGATTACATAAGAACCTGTTCTAATAGGACTGACCCAGTCTGGGCTTGTGATTACATAAGAACCTGTTCTAATAGGACCTGACCCAGTACGGGCTGTTGATTACATAAGAACCTGTTCTGATAGGAACTGACCCAGTCCGGGCTGTTGATTACATAAGAACCTGTTCTAATAGGACCTGACCCAGTCCGGGCTGTTGATACATAAGAACCTGTTCTGATAGGAACTGACCCAGTCTGGGCTGTTGATTACATAAGAACCTGTTCTAATAGGAACCGACCCAGTCTGGGCTGTTGATTACATAAGAACCTGTTCTAATAGGAACTGACCCAGTCCGGGCTGTTGACTACATAAGAACCTGTTCTAATAGGAACCGACCCAGTCTGGGCTGTTGATACATAGAACCTGTTCTAATAGGAACTGACCCAGTCCGGCTGTTGATTACATAAGACCTGTTCTAATAGGAACTGACCCAGTCTGGGCTGTTGATTACATAAGAACTGTTCTAATAGGAACTGACCCAGTCTGGGCTGTTGATTACATAAGAACCTGTTCTAATAGGAACTGACCCAGTCTGGGCTGTTGATTACATAAGAACCTGTTCTAATAGGAACCGACCCAGTCTGGGCTGTTGATTACATAAGAACCTGTTCTAATAGGAACCGACCCAGTCTGGGCTGTTGATTACATAAGAACCTGTTCTAATAGGAACCGACCCAGTCTGGGCTGTTGATTACATAAGAACCTGTTCTAATAGGAACTGACCCAGTCTGGGCTGTTGATTACATAAGAACCTGTTCTAATAGGAACCGACCCAGTCTGGGCTGTTGATTACATAAGAACCTGTTTTGATAGGACCTGACCCAATCTGGGCTGTTGATTACATAAGAACCTGTTCTGTTAGGAACTGACCCAATCTGGGCTGTTGATTACAAAGGATTTTGGATGCTTTCAAATTGGAGCTAGCTGATAATGTGTTTGCTCTTGTTTCATTATCTATTTAAACAGTCCCAAACAGCAACCTTGCCTTTAAGCAGAGAGATTCATCTCATGAGGAGAGAAAGTATCGGGACTGCTCTGAAATCTTTCAAGCTGGCTTCAACAACAGTGGAGTATATACTATTCACATCAACACACAGGAGACCAAAAAGGTACGGAAAACTTGATATATTATCTTCAATAAATATTAGAGGGGGAAAAGAGATGTAAATTCTATTAGCAGAATGTGTAATATAGAGGCATATATTAGATGATATATGCAGGCCTGGCTTTACCTCTGCATGGAAACAGCAAAAACAGACATGAAAAAATAAACGGCTGCACTTTMTTTGACTGTAACCTACTTTAGTTTACTTGCAAGTGAAGTGGCAGCATTTAATATACGTTACTCTAAAGCCGCTTGCCAAAAGATTCAACAACAATATCCCAGGAATATGTCAGGTATTGGCTGGCTGGGTGATATGCTGGAGCTGGAAATACTCTTGGCTGGCCTCTTCAGCACAGCTACACAGCAGATGTCCTCCTCCTCAGTAGTGTCCTGCCAAGCCGCAGATGGCTGACTGGCAACAGTGTTGCTGTCCATTATCAGCTGTGCTGCTGTCAGTGTCCATGGTTACACTGAGCTACGTCCCTGGGCTTAGGACACATTCCGTCATTGTGSCCTGACCATGGTACACAAAACTAAGGACCAGGGAGCCTCATCTACAGGAGTCACTCCTTTTACATGAAACAGTCTTTATTGTCATGATATGCACTGCATGTGTGAGAGTAGTGTGTAAACTACTCATGTCACGGTCTTTCTGTCTCTCTCTCTGTAGGTTTACTGTAACATGGAGGCAGCAGGGGGAGGATGGTCCGTCATTCAGAGGAGAAAAGATGGAACCATGGACTTCCAGAGGARGTGGAAGGAGTACAAGATGGTGAGGAGGACAGGGTGGGATATCKTCACAGCATTCTTCTGATGTTGGTGAATACATAGCACCAGGGATTGACATGGGTAATCGGGATCCCGGGACTTTAGCGGGAACACTCTTCACGTTTACCCCCAAAAATACATGACAAGACCCGGGAAATTACAATAAAATTCCCCAATGTCTGCACTAATGAAATCCCTCAGCAAAAGATTAACAAAAACATTTATTGGACATTATCCAAACAGGTTGTCACATTGAAGCCTTTAGTCTAGCATATTTGACACAAAGTCGCTATAAATTCAAAGCGCACAAATTGACACCTCCGGTCGTGCTGGACTGCACACACGACCCGAATACAGTTAATAAACCCCACAGGAAACCCTACAGTATAGCCTTTTAAAGAGRGTGTGCCTCTTTAAGCTGTCATTGTAAATCTTCAGACAGTCACAAATTTGATAGGCCTATGTACAATTCACTACATAGGCATCTCTGTTACAGGCATGAAGTCTGTTAACAAGGCATGAGGGAAAATTCTATATTCTCATCCTAGAACCTAGGCTATTTCCCTATCCAATCCCAATCCTAATGAAACCCAAAATCCTGACTCATATCTCATTCCTGTAGCTAATTTTATTCTGTAATCCATAGCAATGTCAAAATACCTCTTTCCCCCTTCTCTGTGCTGTCTCCATAGAGAATTGTAGTGCTCAACAACGAGTTATAGAGGAGTAAGAGTAGATATGGATATTTTTTAAAAAGTCCTCTGTATAGATACCTTGTATTTAAAACTATTTCCACTTCCTCTCACCGTTATTCATGAGCTGATCTGCTTTCTGTTATAATCATCAAACTGATTTAGGCCAAACATATGGGAGAGTATTCTGTCATTCGTTGAAGAGGTTATCTAGGCAGTTTAGCAACTTTGCGTCACTTGACTTTGTGTTGACTGCTATTACAAAGAAACACCCTTTCCAGAGTGCGCTCTGTGGGGCTACTTCTGAAATGCGCTGGCGATCACAAGATAGAACACACTATCATGACTAAATGTACAATTTAATTTGCTCAGAATTCTTTACTAGTGCGCAGAGCACCCCTCTCTAATTGTGGAGAAACCCTTAGCATAGTGCCACTATTGGTTAAAAGGGCACTTCGATTTTGGCAGTATTTCCGCAGGACTCTCGGGATAACTAGGAATTAATTCCCGGTATCTGAAACTTGGTAAGATTTTGGAAAATATGAATCTGTACATTGCACAACATTCCACAATATGAATGTATATGTCAAACTACAACAGAAAAAGGAGCCTGTCAACGCATAGCAACAAAAACAGACTGTGCATCCCAAGTGGCACCATTCCCTATATAGTGCACTTATTTTGGACCAGAGCCCTATGGGCAATAGGGGTGCCCTATGGGGAAATTATGCGGTGCCCTATGGCTCCTGGGTCAAAAGTATTGGTAAATTTAAAATGATAATGGGCCCTTTAGGACGAATCCTGTGTTGCACTGCCAGCCCCATTAGGCCTTGACAGAAGCCCTGTTGGCTATAAAGGCCTCGGCCTCAAGGGCTGAAGCGAGAGAGGACTGTCCTGCAGTCCAGGGACTAAGAAGTTTGGAGATAGCCTGGCAAAGACGCTGGCATACAAACGGGTATGTGTTCGCTCGGTGACCCCTCTGTTGGGAGTGGTTTTTTTCATAAGGACACTAATGGCCTCTGATTGACACTTCTGAGAGAAAATGACAGGAGAGAGGAAACTGTTTAAGTTTGAGTCTAAACATAGTGTGTCTTAGATCACTTATTCAAATGTGATACTTGTAAACTGTCTTCTGGTAAGAAAGATTAATCTCCAAGGTCTGGTCTAGTACTGGTGCTGCAGAATTGAACCTATCTCTCTATATTATATTCTCTTTATATATCTATATCATATATCTCTATCTTCTATCTATATTCTATCTCTCTCTATCTTTTAATCAATCAATCAAATGTATTTATAAAGCCCTTTTTTTACCCATCAGCTGATGTGACAAGTCTGTACAGAAACCCGAGCCTAAACCCCAAACAGCAAGCAATGCAGGTGTAGAAGCACGGCTGGCTAGGAAAAACTCCCTAGAAACGCACAACCTAGGAAGAACCTTAAGAGAGGAACCATGGGGGGGGGCTCTGAGGGGTGGCCAGTCCTCTTCTGGCTGTGCCGGTAGAGATTATACGCACATGGCCAAGATGTTCAAACATTCCCTAGATGACAGCCAGGGCAAATTAATAATGAATCACAGTGGCTTGTAGAGGGTGCAACAGATCAGCACTCAGGAAAGTATAATGTCAGTTTGCTTTTCATGCCGATATTCAGATTAGAGACAGCAGGTGCGGTAGAGAGAGCGAGAGTCGAAAACAGCAGGTCCATGGACAAGGTGCACGTGCCAGTGAAACAAGGGCAGGGTTAATAGCTGCAGGCAGGACAGTTGAAACTGGAGCAGCAGCAGGTAGATGGGACAGCAAAGTCATGCAGGCCAGGTAGTCCTGAGGCATGGCTCTAGGGCTCAGGTCCTCTGAGAGTAGAGAAGAAAACGAGAGTTAGAGGGGGCAACTTAAACAGACACCGTAATCAAGACAGGATAAATACTCCAGATATAAGAGACGGATCCTAGCCCCCCGACACCAACTAATTGGCAGCATAAATACTGGAGGCTATTTATCTCTCTATCTATATATCTCTTCTCCTCTATATATATATATATCCTAT
>NW_019944687.1:40321-104622 GCF_002910315.2 Salvelinus sp. IW2-2015
GGTGTTCCCTAGCTCCAACAGTGGCAGTAATTACTAACTATGCTGGTGTTCCTAGCTTTCAACAGTGCAGTAATACCTAGCTAAATGCTGGTGTTCCTAGCTCCAACAGTGCAGTAATACCTAACTAAATGCTGGTGTTCCTAGCTCAACAGTGCAGTAATACCTAACTAAATGCGGGTGTCCTAGCTCCAACAGTGTAGTAATACCTACTAAATTGCTGGTGTTCCTAGTCCAACAGTGCAGTAATACCTAGCTAAATGCTGGTGTTCCTAGCTCCCACAGTGCAGTAATACCTAGATAAATGCTGTGTTCCTACGCTCCAACAGTGCAGTAATACCTAAGCTAAATGCTGGTGTTCCTAGCTCCAACAGTGCAGTAAATACCTAACTAAATGCGGGTGTTCCTAGCTCCAACAGTGCAGTATACCTAGCTAAATGCTGGTGTTCCTAGCTCCAACAGTGCAGTATACCTAGAAATGCTGGTGTTCTAGCTCCACAGTGCAGTAATACCTAACTAAATGCGGGTTTCCTAGCTCCAACAGTGCAGTAATACCTAACTAAATGCTGGTGTTCCTAGCTCCACAGTGCAGTAATACCTAACTAAATGCTGGTGTTCCTGAGCTCCAACAGTGCAGTAATACCTAACTAAATGCTGGTGTTCCTAGCTCCAATAGTGCAGTAATACCATAACTAAATGCTGGTGTTCCTAGCTCCAAACCAGTGCAGTAATACTAACTAAATGCTGGTGTTCCTAGCTCCAACAGTGCAGTAATACCTAGCTAAATGCTGGTGTTCCTAGCTCTAACAGTGCAGTAATACCTAACTAAATGCTGGTTGTTCCTAGCTCCAACAGTGCAGTAATACCTAACTAATGCGGGTGTTCTAGCTCCAACGATGTAGTAATACCTAGCTAAATGCTGGTGTTCTAGCTCCAACAGTGCAGTAATACCTAGCTAAATGCTGGTGTTCCTAGCTCACACAGTGCAGTAATACCTAGCTAAATGCTTGTGTTCCTAGCTCCAACAGTGCAGTAATACCTAGCTAAATGCTGGTGTTCCTAGCTCCAAACAGTGCAGTAATACCTAACTAAATGCGGGTGTTCTAGCTCCAACAGTGCAGTAATACCTAGCTAAATGCTGTGTTCCTAGCTCCAACAGTGCAGTAATACCTAGCTAAATGCTGGTGTTCCTAGCTCCAACAGTGCAGTAATACCTAACTAATGCGGTGTTCCTAGCTCCAACAGTGCAGTAATACCTAACTAAATGCTGGTGTTCCTAGCTCCAACAGTGCAGTAATACCTAACTAAATGCTGGTGTTCCTAGCTCCAACAGTGCAGTAATACCTAACTAAATGCTGTGTTCCTAGCTCCAACAGTGCAGTAATACCTAACTAAATGCTGGTGTTCCTAGCTCCAACAGTGCAAGTAATACCTAACTAATGCTGGTGTTCCTAGCTCCAACAGTGCAGTAATACCTAGCTAAATGCTGGTGTTCCTAGCTCTAACAGTGCAGTAATACCTAACTAAATGCTGGTGTTCCTAGCTCCAACAGTGCAGTAATACCTAGCTAAATGCTGGTGTTCCTAGCTCCAAACAGTTTGTAGTATACCTAGCTAAATGGCTTGTGTTCCTATCTCCAACAGTGCAGTAATACCTAGCTAATGTGGTGTTCCTAGCTCCAACGTGTAGTAATACCTAGCTAATGCTTGTGTTCCTATCTCCAACAGTGCAGTAATACCTAGCTAAATGCTGGTGTTCCTAGCTCTAACAGTGCAGTAATACGCTAACTAATGCTTGTGTTCCTATCTCCAACACGTGCAGTATAACCTAGCTAAATGCTGGTGTTCCTAGCTCCAACAGTGTAGTAATACCTAGCAAATGCTGTGTTCCTAGCTCCACATTGCAGTATACTAGCTAATATGCTTGGTGTTCCTAGCTCCAACAGTGCAGTAGTACCTAACTAAATGCTTGTAGTTCCTAGCTCCAACAGTGCAGTAATAACCTAACTAAATGCTGGTGTTCCTAGCCTCAACAGTGCAGTAATACCTAGCTAAATGCTGGTGTTCCTAGCTCCAAACAGTGCAGTAGTATCCAACAACACACACATCTGATAGCAAGATGGGCGCCGATAGACATGGTCACCCTGTTCATGGCTCCTAAGCAACTTGTTCCTAGCTCCAACAGTGCAGTAATACCTAGCTAAATGCTGGTGTTCTATCTCCAACAGTGCCAGTAATACCTAGCTAAATTGCTGGTGTTCCTATCTCCAACAGTGCAGTAATACCTAACTAAATTGCTTGTGTTCCTATCTCCACAGTGCAGTAATACCTAACTAAATCGCCGGTTGCTCCTAGCTCCAACAGTGCAGTAATACCTAGCTAAATGCTGGGTTCCTATTCCAAACAGTGCAGTAATACCTAGCTAAATGCTGGTGTTCCTATCTCCAACAGTGCAGTAATACCTAGCTAAATGCTGGCTGTCCTAGCTCCACAGTGCAGTATACCTAACTAAATGCTGGTGTCCTAGCTCCAACAGTGCAGTAATACCTAACTAAATGCTGGTGTTCCTAGCTCCAACAGTGCAGTAGTATCCAACAACACACACATCTGATAGCAAGATGGCGCCGATAGACATGGTCACCCTTTTCATGGCTCCTAAGCAACTTTGTTCCTAGCTCCAACAGTGCAGTAATACCTAACTAAATGCTGTGTTTCCTAGCTCCAACAGTGCAGTAATACCTAGGCTAAATGCTGGTGTCCTAGCTCCAACAGTGCAGTAATACCTAACTAAATGCTGGTGTTCCTAGCTCAACAGTGCAGTAATACCTAACTAAATGCTGGTGTTCCTAGCTCCAACAGTGCAGTAATACCTAGCTTAAATGCTGGTGTTCCTAGCTCCAACAGTGCAGTAATACCTAACTAAATGCTGGTGTTCATTATCCAACAGTGCAGCTAGTATCCAACAACAACAAACATCTGATAGCAAGATGGCGCCGATAGACATGGTCGCCCTGTTCATGGCTCCTAAGCAACTTTGCAGCTCTTCAGACACACTGGGTTTCAGAGAGCCAAGCTGCCTTCCATAACTACAGTACTTAATGTGACACAGAGTCACAGTATTCAACATAGACACAGTATTCAACATAGACATAGTATACAAGACCACTGACTAAGAATAGGGCCTCTCTCTTGCGTGAATTATCCATCACCTGGTTCTGGAAAGACATCGAAGATGTCTGACTCATAAACCACAGTTGGAGCTGCCGCTGCTTGACATGCAGTACAGTAGATGGGGCCAAACAATGCAGGTGGAGGGAGTGCAAAGGGTGCGCAGGGAAGTACACATACGACTTGAGACAAACGAGGAAACCAACAATGTCCTCATAAACCAGGATTTTCTTTATAAAAGCAACAGGTGTGATTGGATTTTAATATAGTGTACGAGAATTTCAAAGACACTTATTTGGAAGGGTACATATTCCTTGTAGTAGATTARAAGAACAGTGTGGTGGTGAATTTATGTCCTCAAACGTTCACACAGTGAGAACAAGGGGAGGTACATTTTTGCCTTAAGTAACAATCTGTCTCATGTAACCATACGAAACTAAACATATAATATTAAATGGAGTGTCTCGGATTTATGTACAGAATAATATGAAATGCTCTGAGACCAGGTTGCAAGGGGAGGTACATATTATTTAGATTAGAAGAACAGCGTGGTGGTGAATTTCTGTCCTCCAGCGTGCACACAGTGAGAACAAGAACAAAGCATTCTCCAGCTGCTAAAGGGCACTAGCATTGTGTTTCTGCTTTATTTCCCTCTGTGTTTCCCTGGCGACTGTGTCAGGCTGTTCCTGAAGAGTCACAGTGGAACGGCAGGCAGACAGAGCAGCCTGGTCATTAACGGAGCAGACTTCAGTACCAAGGATATGGACAACGACAACTGCATCTGCAAATGTGCTCTCATGCTCACCGGGGGTATGTCTGAGGTTAAAGTCCACATTAACCCCTAAACACATGCACTCGGTATGTACTCCTGTAGAACTGAAACGATTTGATAAGTAGAAGCTATAAGACAACAACAACCAGACTATGCTAGGTGAAGCATTTGTCATTTTGGTAAAACATTTTCAACCCATTGACCTCCCTGTCACCCTCACCCACTTTATCTCCGGTCTAGAAGAACTACAGAGCAGGCCAGAGCCAGAGCCAGTTAGTATGTATTCAGCACTGTTACTGACATATCAAAGCAGAGAATGGTATCTCAGCTGGTGAAGCCAGGTGGCAGCCTCATTTTACAGAATGATTGACACATGCCATGGCTGGTTTAGAAGTCCAGGGAACTGGCCAGCAGAATAAATCAAAATGACAGTGAAATTCCTATTAAGAATGAGAAGCTACAATCTCATCAGGATTTAGATCCAGAATGTACATCAGAAAATACATGACAAACATACATGTCTTTATCCTCTTATCAATGTCCAGACCAGCATTTCCCAAACCCGGTACCCCCCCCCCCCCAAGTAGCTGGTCCAAACGTGTTGGGCTCACAGAGATTGTTGTAGACTATTTATGTTTTGTTAGTTGCCCTCATACTCCGCTCTCACCTGTAATGAAAGGTCAGAGGTCAGAATGGGGCAAAGCTATCCAAAGAGAGGAGTGCTGGAGTCTGCTCTAGTGTTGACTACTTGGCGTTGCAACAAAGCTATCCAGAGATAATCAGAGGTTACAGGGAGGTCACACAGTTATGACTTTGATAGTTCTCTGATAGTGTAACATCATCAAGCCTAAAATCTATTTTCTTTGTTTCTCTCTGCGTTTCTCTCTATGCCTTCAGGTTGGTGGTTCGATGCCTGTGGACCATCGAACCTGAACGGGATGTACTACAGTCATGGTCAGAACATGGGTAAACTGAATGGGATTAGGTGGCACTACTTCAAAGGGTCTAGTTACTCTCTCCGTGCTACCACCATGATGATACGACCAGCAGACTTCTGAGATGACCTTTTGGTGACTGTCGATGGGTACGTTGTTCATAGACATATTAGCATCATTAGCCATGTTTCCATCCAACTGTTTTTATGCGATAAAGTACTGTCCTTTAGCATTAAAAAAAATCACATGTGTGACGGAAACACAAAATACAAGGTGGGATAATTGCTTGTACACTGAGTACCTACAGTTGAAAGTTTACATACACTTAGGTTGGAGTCATTAAAACTCATTTTTAAACCACTCCACAAATGTCTTGTTAACAAACTATAGTTTTGGCAAGTCGGTTAGGACATCTACTTTGTGCATGACACAGTAATTTTTCCAACAATTGTTTACAGACAGATTATTTCACTTATAATTCACTGTATCACTATTCCAGTGGGTCAGAAGTTCACATACACTAAGTTGGCTGTGCCTTTAAACAGATTGGAAAATTCCAGAAAATGATGTCATGACTTTAGAAGCTTCTGATAAATGTCAATTGTAGGTGTGCCTGTGAATGCATTTAAAGGCCTACCTTCAAACTCAGTTCCTCTTTACTTGACCATGGGAAAATCAAAAGAAATCAGCCAAGACCTCAGAAAAAAAAGTAGACCTCCACAAGTCTGGTTCATCCTTGGGAGCAATTTCCAAACGCATGAATGTACCACGTTCATCTGTACAAACAATTGTATGCAAGTATGTATAAACACCATGGGACCACGCAACCGTCATACCGCTCAGGAAGGAGACGCGTTCTGTCTCCTAGAGATGAACGTACTTTGGTGCGAAAATTGCAAATCAATCCCAGAACAGCAAAAGACCTTGTGAAGATGCTGGATGAAACAGGCACAAAAGTATCTATATCCACAGTAAAACGAGTCCTATATCAACATAACCTGAAAGGCAGCTCAGCAAGGAAGAAGTCACTGCTCCAAAACCGCCATAAAAAAGCCAGACTATGGTTTGCAACTGCACATGGGGACAAAGATCATGCTTTTTGGAGAAATATCCTCTGGTCTGATGAAACAAAAACAAAACTGGTTGGCCATAATGACCATCGTTATGTTTTGGGGAAAAAGGGGGATGCTTCCAAATGACCCCAAGCAGTGACCCCAAGCAGACTTCCAAAGTTGTGGCAAAATGGCTTAAGGACAACAATGTCAAGGTATTGGAGTGGCCATCACAAAGCCCTGACCTCCATCCTATAGAAAATGTGTGGGCAGAACTGAAAAAGCGTGTACGAGCAAGGAGGCCTACAAACCTGACTCAGTTACACCAGCTCTGTCAGGAGGAATGGGCCATAATTCACCCAACTTCTTGTGGGAAGGTTGTGGAAGGCTACCCGAACCGTTTGACCCAAGTTAAACCATTTAAAGACAATGCTACCAAATACTAATTGAGTGTATGTAAACTTCTGACCCACTGGGAATGTGATAAATAAATAAAACTGAAAAAATTATTCTCTCTACTATTATTCTGACATTTCACATTTTTACAATAAAGAGGTGATCCTAACTGACCTAGACAAGGATTTTTTACTGGGATTAAATGTCAGAATTGTGAAAAACTGATTTAAATGTATTTGGCTAAGGTGTATGTAAACTTCCGACTTCAACTGTATATATATATAATATATACAGTGTCCAGAGCATGGAGGCGCTACCAGGAGACAGGCCAGTACATCAGAGACATGGAGGAGGCCGTAGGAGGAAACAACCCAGCAGCAGGACCGCTACCACCGCCTTTGTGCGAAGGAGGTGCACTGCCAGAGCCTGCAAAATGACCTCCAGCAGGCCACAAATGTGCATGTGTCAGCATATGGTCTCACAAGGGGTCTGAGGATCTCATCTCGGTACCTAATGGCAGTCAGCTACCTCTGGCGAGCACATGGAGGGCTGTGCGGCCCCCAAAAAATGCACCCCACACCATGCTGACCCACCGCCAAACCGGTCATGCTGGAGGATGTTGCAGGCAGCAGAACGTTCTCCACGGCGTCTCCAGACTCTGTCACGTCTGTCACATGTGCTCATGTGCTCAGTGTGAACCTGCTTTCATCTGTGAAGAGCACAGGGCGCCAGTGGCGAATTTGCCAATCTTGTGTTCTCTGGCAAATGCCAAACGTCCTGCACGGTGCTGGGCTGTAAGCACAACCCCACCTGTGGACGTCGGCCCTCATACCACCCTCATGGAGTCTGTTTCTGACCGTTTGAGCAGACACATGCACATTTGTGCCTGCTGGAGGTCATTTTGCAGGGCTCTGGCAGTGCACCTCCTGGCACAAAAGGCGGAGGTAGCGGTCCTGCTGCTGGGTTGTTGCCCTCCTACGGCCTCCTCCACGTCTCCTGATGTACTGGCCTGTCTCCTGGTAGCGCCTCCATGCTCTGGACACTACGCTGACAGACACAGCAAACCTTTTTGCCACAGCTCGCATTGATGTGCCATCCTGGATGAGCTGCACTACCTGAGCCACTTGTGTGGGTTGTAGACTCCGTCTCATGCTACCACTAGAGTGAGAGCACCGCCAGCATTCAAAAGTGACCAAAACATCAGCCAGGAAGCATAGAACTGAGAAGTGGTCTGTGGTCACCACCTGCCAGGAATCACTCCTTTTTTGGGGGTGTCTTGCTAATTGCCTATAATTTCCACCTTTTGTCTATTCCATTTGCACAACAGCATGTGAAAATTATTGTCAATCAGTGTTGCTTCCTAAGTGGACAGTTTGATTTCATAGAAGTGTGATTGACTTGGAGTTACATTGTGTTGTTTAAGTGTTCCCTTTATTTTTTTGAGCAGTGTATATATGGGGGATACAACCAACCCATCTCTGCAGAATTTGCTGCCGAAGAGACAGAATCATTAGATCATTTGTTTTGGTACCGTCCATATGTAGCTTGTTTTTGGTCGCCTGTTCAGGTTGGGCTGAAGAATTGCAACATTTCCCTGGAGCTAACTCTGCAAATAGCACTGCTGGGTGATTTGAAGTCATAGTCAATAGATAAATAATATAATAAAATTCTTAGTAAACATGTGTAGAAACTATTAGAATTAAAATGTTCAGAACTTTTGGGAAACATCACATCACAGTTGAAAAATATATGGCAAATAGAAATCAAAACTAGATGGTCTTCAGATATAGATGGGAGGGGTTGAGGGGAGCTGAGGAATGGCACTAAAAACAAACAAAAGATAACTATTGTAAAACATACTGTGTCCGTACAGAATATCTGCATGTGTGGTTCCCACCGTGAAGCATGGAGGAGGAGGTGTGATGGTGTAAGGGTGCTTTGCTGCTGACACTGTCTGTCATTTCTTTTTAAATTCAAGGCACACTTAACCTGCATGGCTACCACAGCATTCTGCAGAGATACGCCATCCCATCTGGTTTGCACTTAGTGGGACTATCATTCGTTTTTCAACGGAACAATGACCCAACACACTTCCAGGTTGTGTAAGGGCTATTTGACCAAGATGGAGTGCTGCATCAGATGACCTGGACTCCACAATCACCGGACCTCAACCCAATTGAGATGGTTTGGGATAAGTTGGACTGCAGAGTAAAGAAACAGCAGCCAACAAGTGGCCAGCATATGTGGGAACTCCTTCAAGACTGTTGGAAAAGCATTCCAAGTGAAGCTGGTTGAGAGAATGCCAAGAGTGTGCAAAGCTGTCATCAAGGCTAAGGGTGGCTACTTTGAAGAATCTTAAATATAAAATATATTTTGACACTTCTTTGGTTACTACATTATTCCATATGTATTATTTCATAGCTTGGATGTAGATTTTTTTTTAAATAAATAAAAACCTTGAATGAGTAGGTGTGTCCAAACTTTTGACTGGTACTGTATATATATGTTTTGCATGTTATTTTGGCATTAATAGGTGTCACATATCAGTTTGCAAACATTATTGAATTATTGTTTTAATAAAGCCACATACAAACATGGTCTCTTTTTTTCTTTCTTGAGTAAGGCAGCTCCAAAATGCAGGTGTTTCAGCCTAGTTCATTGCTTTCTGTGGTGGTGGGGCAGCCAGTGGAAAATACGGAGCGTAGGGGTTGGTAATGTTCTCTAGTTGCACCCTGATTGGCTCAGTGTTCTGTCACTCATTGGGACACTATGTCACCGCAAAATCTACGGGGGGTTTGAAAATTCAAACCCCTTGGGTGCTACCATAGAGGTTCATTAAAAGTGCCCATCCAAGAAAGGTCAAGGTCATTGGCCACAGATAAAATGACATCAAATCACGTTAGATGCACCATAGCTTTGATTGGACTTTTCAAGTCAACATCATACTTTCAAAATATTAGCTAGCAGTCATCATCATGAATCAAGTCGACAATCTACTGGCAAATCCTTTTCAATCCTTGTCATATGAAGATAAATTATGTAGAGGAATTGTAGATAAAATATGTCGGTGCTCATTGGCCATTGGACATAAACATTACACAACAAGTTAGAAATAGCAAATTCAACAATGAGCGGTTTGGAAGGAATCAGTGGCTAACAGCAAGCATTGCAAAGCAATCACTAGCCTGCTATTCAGTGGAGTGAGTGTGTGGTCCAAGTCTGCGTTTAAGGGTATTTTTTCCAAGCTTAAAAGGATAAACATTCAACATTGGCCATGCTGTCAATCCAGCATGACTTCTGCCGCGCTCAAAACAACTGGAAACTCGGAACTGGGAAAATCTCAGACTTTGGTGAGTTCACCCTAGTAATTTGCTCCCTTTTCCCCTCATAATTTTGCCTACTGTTCTGACTTGGTGCACATAGCCTGTTTTAGAGAAATGTCATCATTCAATATTTTAAGAGCTTTCATTGTCTGCTTATATGCCCCGTTTAATTATCCTACGGTTCTGACTTGGTTTACAGGGAGAATACTATAAGAACGGCCCATGTTCTGAATATATACAGTACATGCTAAAATCACCACCCAATGTAGTAAATATATTGGCTGGTGCAATGAAATTTCCCATCTTAAAACAACAAACTAATAAAAAAGTCCTACTGGCCTTTAAGAACAAAATACCTTAATTCATAAATCTGTGTGTGTGAGAGAGAAAGAGAGAGAGACAGCGAGAATTTTCACGAGTTACATGTGAGCCTTCAGTCCCATAAGATGGATATGCAGGGGCAGAGATTCAATAGGTTTCACGTGACAACATGCCCTGAAATCAGTGTGGCAACATGCCCCGACCAGACTTCCATGAGAAATGACCCTGCCCTGAGCACATAGCTTGACAAAGCCATTCAAACTTAACATGAAATCATAGTTGAACCTCGCCTTATTGTGTCACACTGTGTATTGTTTGTGGTTCCTTGTTGACCAAACATTTATTACAAAAATAACAAGATTTCCACATTTTACATTTGGTAATGAAAAACACAAAAGTTGTCCTCATCGCAGAGTGTTTTGACCTAGACTTTTGAAACCAATATAGGTAACCTGTAATCAAGAAGACAAACATTTGTCTAATTGGACTTTTGACACAAAACCCTGTGACAACATGCCCGGTCTCTCCTACAATATTCKCCYTATTATAATTCTATGTACACTAACCTTCCAACATTACCATGGGTTGATGAACYGAAYRTGGCAATTTTCWGAATTAATCAAACCACAGTWATCTTTCTTTCTTRCATAAAGGCTCTCCAAACCTGTTTTTTATKATTCATARATACTTTYCTAAACCTAAATAATCTACAAGATCAGAGTATTTTAAAATCAACCAATTGGGGCTGAAACGGAGAGGAATATTCATATATTTAGAAGGCTTTCATTAATCTCTGATATTCTGAACCCGTTTTCTCAATATATTCTAGTCTGTCAACAAATTTCTAACTAAATGGTGCACCTTATTAAAAGGGATGGCTTAACATAAATGTACTGAAAACCCCATTGAACGAAAACTGCAAGAAAATCTGTTGGCCAGAGTGGGGGGGTTTTCAGTGGTTGATTGAAATTTCCGCTTAAGGTAGACCTACAGAGGGCGTAATGCAACTGACAAATTGAAAACCCCTAGTCATTGGCGACTTCATTACCCGCAGTATTAGACTTAAAACGAATCATCCAGCGATCATACAAATCAAATCAAATCAAATGTATTTATATAGCCCTTCGTACATCAGCTGATATCTCAAAGTGCTGTACAGAAACCCAGCCTAAAACCCCAAACAGCAAGCAATGCAGGTGTAGAAGCACGGTGGCTAGGAAAAACTCCCTAGAAAGGCCAAAAACCTAGGAAGAAATCTAGAGAGGAACCAGGCTGTGAGGGGTGGCCAGTCCTCTTCTGGCAGTCCCGGGTGGAGATTATAACAGAACATGGCCAAGATGTTCAAATGTTCATAAATGACCAGCATGGTCAAATAATAATAATCACAGTAGTTATCGAGGGTGCAGCAATTCAGCACCTCAGGACTAAATGTCAGTTTACACTGTTTACCAGGGGGCAGGGCTACCGACGTTAAGGCTAATCTGAAGATGGTGCTGGCTAAAGCTAATACTGGCGAGCGTGGAGAGTATAGAGATATTGTTATCCACGTCGGCACCAACGATGTTAGGATGAAACAGTCAGAGGTCACCAAGCGCAACATAGCTTCAGCGTGTAAATCAGCTAGAAAGATGTGTCGGCATCGAGTAATTGTCTCTCAGTTAGGGGGAGTGATGAGCTCTACAGCAGAGTCTCACAACTCAATCGCTGGTTGAAAACTGTTTTCTGCCCCTCCCAAAAGTCCCTCTTTCTGGGACTCACCCACAAACAGGACCAAGCCTGGCCTGCTGAGGAGTGACGGACTCCATCCTAGCTGGAGGGGTGCTCTCATCTTATCTACCAACATAGACAGGGCTCTATCTCCTCTAGCTCCACAAGGAAATAGGGTGCAGGCCAGGCAGCTTAGTAGAGTCTGCCACTAGCACAGTCAGTGTAGTCAGCTCAGCTATCCCCATTGAGACCGTGTCTGTGCCCTGACCTAGGTTGGGCAAAACTAAACATGGCGGTGTTCGCCTTAGCAATCTCACTAGGATAAAGACTTCCTCCATTCCTGCCATTATTGAAAGAGATCGTGATACCTCACATCTCAAAATAGGGCTACTTAATGTTAGATCTCTCACTTCAAAGGCAGTTATAGTCAATGAACTAATCACTGATCATAATCTTGATGTGATTGGCCTGACTGAAACATGGCTTAAGCCTGATGAATTTACTGTGTTAAATGAGGCCTCACCTCCTGGTTACACTAGTGACCATATATCCCCCGTGCATATATCCCCCGTGCATCCCGCAAAGGCGGAGGTGTTGCTAACATTTACGATAGCAAATATCAATTTACCAACAAAAAAAAATCACATTTTCGTATTTTGAGCTTCTAGTCATGAAATCTATGCAGCCTACTCATCACTTTTTATAGCTACTGTTTACAGGCCTCCTGGGCCATATACAGCATTCCTCATTGAGTTTCCTGAATTCCTATCGGACCTTGTAGTCATAGCAGATAATATTCTAAGTTTTGGTGATTTTAATATTCACATGGAAAAGTCCACAGACCCACTCCAAAAGGCTTTTGGAGCCATCATCGACTCAGTTTTGTCCAACACGTCTCTGGACCTACTCACTGCCACAGTCATACTTTGGACCCAGTTTTGTCCCATGGAATAAATGTTGTAGATCTGAATGTTTTTCCTCATAATCCTGGACTATCGGACCACCATTTTATTACGTTTGCAATCGCAACAAATAATCGGCTCAGACCCTAACAAAGGAGCATCAAAAGTCGTGCTATAAATTCTCAGACAACACAAAGATTCCTTGATGCCCTTCCAGACTCCTTCTGCCTACCCAAGGACGTCAGAGGACAAAAATCAGTTAACCACCTAACTGAGGAACTCAATTTAACCTTGCGCAATACCCTAGATGCAGTTGCACCCCTAAAAACTAAAACATTTGTCATAAGAAACTAACTCCCTGGTATACAGAAAATACCCAAGCTCTGAAGCAAGCTTCCAGAAAATTGGAACGGAAATGGCGCCACACCAAACTGGAAGTCTTCCGACTAGCTTGGAAAGACAGTACCGTGCAGTATCGAAGAGCCCTCACTGCTGCTCGATTTTTCCAACTTAATTGAGGAAAATAAGAACAATTCAAAATTTATTTTTGATACTGTTGCAAAGCTAACTAAAAAGCAGCATTCCCCAAGTGAGGATGGCTTTCACTTCAGCAGTAATAAATTCATGAACTTCTTTGAGGAAAAGATCATGATCATTAGAAAGCAAATTACGGACTCCTCTTTAAATCTGCGTATTCCTCCAAAGCTCAGCTGTCCTGAGTCTGCACAACTCTGCCAGGACCTAGGATCAAGAGAGACACTTTAGTGTTTTAGTACTATATCTCTTGACACAATGATGAAAACAATCATGGCCTCTAAACCTTCAAGCTGCATACTGGACCCTATTCCAACTAAACTACTTAAAGAGCTGCTTCATGTGCTTGGCCCTCCTATGTTGAACATAATAAACGGCTCTCTATCCACCGGATGTGTACCAAACTCGCTAAAAGTGGCAGTAATAAAGCCTCTCTTGAAAAAGCCAAACCTTGACCCAGAAAATATAAAAAACTATCGGCCTATATCGAATCTTCCATTCCTCTCCAAAATTTTAGAAAAAGCTGTTGCGCAGCAGCTCACTGCCTTCCTGAAGACAAACAATGTATACGAAATGCTTCAGTCTGGTTTTAGACCCCAACATAGCACTGAGACTGCACTTGTGAAGGTAGTAAATGACCTTTTAATGGCGTCAGACCGAGGCTCTGCATCTGTCCTCGTGCTACTAGACCTTAGAGCTGCCTTTGATACCATCGATCACCACATTCTTTTGGAGAGATTGGAAACCCAAATTGGTCTACACGGACAAGTTCTGGCCTGGTTTAGATCTTATCAGTCGGAAAGATATCAGTTTGTCTCTGTGAATGGTTAGTCCTCTGACAAATCAACTGTACATTTCGGTGTTCCTCAAGGTTCCGTTTTAGGACCACTATTGTTTTCACTATATATTTTACCTCTTGGGGATGTCATTCGAAAACATAATGTTAACTTTCACTTCTATGCGGATGACACATGCGGATGAAACATGATCAAGCCCCAAAATTGCCCTCGCTAGAAGCCTGTGTTTCAGACATAAGGAAGTGGATGGCTGAAAACGTTCTACTTTTAAACTCGGACAAAACAGAGAAGCTTGTTCTAGGTCCCAAGAAACAAAGAGATCTTCTGTTGAATCTGACAATTAATCTTGATGGTTGTAAAGTCATCTCAAATAAAACTGTGAAGAACCTTGGCGTTACTCTGGACCCTGAGCTCTCTTTTGACGAACATATCAAGACTGTTTCAAGGACAGCTTTTTTCCATCTACGTAACATTGCAAAAATCTGAAACTTTCTGTCCAAAGATTATGCAGAGAAATTAATCCATGCTTTTGTTACTTCTAGGTTAGACTACTGCAATGCTCTACTTTCCGGCTACCCGGATAAAGCACTAAATAAACTTCAGTTAGTGCTAAATACGGCTGCTAGAATCCTGACTAGAACCAAAATATTTGATCATATTACTCCAGTGCTAGCCTCCCTACACTGGCTTCCTGTTAAGGCAGGGGCTGATTTCAAGGTTTTACTGCTAACCTACAAAGCATTACATGGGCTTGCTCCTACCTATCTTTTCGATTTGGTCCTGCCGTACATACCTACACGTACGCTATGGTCACAAGACGCAGGCCTCCTAATTGTCCCTAGAACTTCTAAGCAAACAGCTGGAGGCAGGGCTTTCTCCTATAGATCTCCATTTTTATGGAATGGTCTGCCTACCCATGTGAGAGACGCAGACTCGGTCTCAACTTTTTAAGTCTTTACTGAAGACTCATCTCTTCAGTGTCAAATGATTGAGTGTAGTCTGGCCCAGGAGTGTGAAGGTGAACGGAAAGGCTCTGGAGCAACGAACCGCCCTTGCTGTCTCTGCCTGGCCGGTTCCTCTCTCTCCACTGGGATTCTCTGCCTCTAACCCTATTACAGGGGCTGAGTCACTGGCTTACTGGTGCTCTTCATGCCGTCCTAGGAGGGGTGCGTCACTTGAGTAGGTTGAGTCACTGACGTGATCTTCCTGTCTGGGTTGGCGCCCCCCTTGGGTTGTGCCATGGCGGAGATCTTTGTGGGCTATACTCGGCCTTGTCTCAGGATGGTAAGTTGGTGGTTGAAGATATCCCCTAGTGGTGTGGGGGCTGTGCCTTGGCAAAGTGGGTGGGGTTATATTTTTACATTTACATTTTAGTCATTTATCAGACGCTCTTATCCAGAGCGACTTACAGTAGAGTGCATACATTTTATTACATTTTTTACATACTGAGACAAGGATATCCTACCGGCCAAACCCTCCCTACCGGCCAAACCCTCCCTAACCCGGACGACGCTATGCAATTGTGTGTCGCCCCACGGATCTCCCGGTTGCGGCCGGCTGCGACAGAGCCTGAGCGCGAACCCAGAGATCTGGTGGCGCAGCTAGCACTGCGATGCAGTGCCCTAGACCACTACGCCACCCGGGAGATATCCTTCCTGTTTGCCCTGTCCGGGGTATCATCGGATGGGCCACAGTGTCTCCTGACCCTCCTGTCTCAGCCTCCAGTATTTATGCTGCAGTAGTTTATGTGTCGGGGGGCTAGGGTCAGTTTGTTATATCTGGAGTACTTCTCCTGCTTATCCGGGTCAAATCAAATCAAATTTTATTTGTCACATACACATGGTTAGCAGATTTAATGCGAGTGTAGCGAAATGCTTGTGCTTCTAGTTCCGACAATGCAGTATAACCAACGGGTAATCAACCTAACAAATCCACAACTACTACTTATACACACAAGTGTAAAGGGATAAAGAATATGTATAAAGATATATGAATGAGTGATGGTACAGAACGGCATAGGCAAGATGCAGTAGATGGTATCGAGTACAGTATATACATATGAGATGAGTAATGTAGGGTATGTAAACATAAAAGTGCATAGTTTAAAGTGGCTAGATACATGTATTACATAAAGATGCCAAGATGCAGTAGATGATATAGAGTACAGTATATACATATACATATATTAAGTGGCATTGTTTAAAGTGGCTAGTGATACATTTTTGATCAATTTCCATCAATTCCATTATTAAAGTGAGCTGGAGTTGAGTCAGTATGTTGGCAGCAGCCACTCGATGTTAGTGTGGCTGTTTAACAGTCTGATGCCTTGAGATAGAAGCTTTTTTCATCCTGCTTTGATGCACCTGTACTGCCTCGCCTTCTGGATGATAGCGGGGTGAACAGCAGTGGCTCGGGTGTTGTTGTCCTTGATGATCTTTATGGCCTTCCTGTGACACGTGGTGTAGGTTCCTGGAGGGCAGGTAGTTTGCCCCCAGTGATGCGTTGTGCAGACCTCACTACCCTCTGGAGAGCCTTACGGTTGTGGGCGGAAGAAGAAGTTTGTGAGTGCTTTTGGTGACAAGCCGAATTTCTTCAGCCTCCTGAGGTTGAAGAGGCCTGCTGCGCCTTCTTCACAACGCTGTCTGTATGGGTGGACCAATTCAGTTGGTCTGTGATGTGTACGCCGAGGAACTTAAAACTTACTACCCTCTCCACACTGTCCCGTCGATGTGATAGGGGTGCTCCCTCTGCTGTTTCCTGAAGTCACAATCATCTCCTTTGTTTTGTTGACGTTGAGTGTGAGGTTTTTCCTGACACCACACTCCGAGGCCCTCACCTCTCCCTGTAGCCGTCTCGTCGTTGTTGGTAATCAAGCCTACCACTGTAGTGTCGTCCGCAAACTTGATGATTGAGTTGGAGGCGTGCATGCCACGCAGTCGTGGTGAACAGGGAGTACAGGAGAGGCTCAGAACCACCCTTGTGGGGCCCCAGTTTCGAGAATCAGCGGGTGGAGATGTTGTTACCTACCCTCACCACCTGGGGCGGCCCGTCCGGAAGTCCAGTACCCAGTGCACAGGCGGGTCGAGACCCAGGTCTCGAGCTTGATGATGAGTTTGGAGGGTACTATGGTGTTAAATCTGAGCTGTAGTCGATGAACAGCATTCTCACATAGGTATTCCTCTTGTCCAGATGGTTAGGGCAGTGTGCAGTGTGGTTGTGATTGCGTCGTCTGTGGATCTATTGGGCGGTAAGCAAATTGGAGTGGGTCTAAGGTGTCAGGTAGGTGAGTGATATGGTCCTTGACTAGTTTCTCAAAGCACTTCATGATGACGGAAGTGAGTGCTACGGGGCGGTAGTTGTTTAGCTCAGTTACCATAGCTTCTTGGGAACAGAACAATGGTGCCTCTTGAAGCATGTGGGAACAGCAGACTGGGATAAGGATTGATTGAATATGTCCGTAAACACACCAGCCAGCTGGTCTGCGCATGCTCTGAGGACGCAGCTGGGATGCCGTCTGGGCCTGCAGCCTTGCGAGGTTAACACGTTTAAATGTTTTACTCACATCGCTGCAGTGAAGGAGAGTCCTGTGTGAATTTAAGTGTGCTCTCTCTAATCTCTCTTTCTTTCTCTTTCTCGGAGACCTGAGCCCTAGGACCATGCCTCAGACTACCTGCATGATGACTCCTTTGCTGTCCCCAGTCCACCTGGCCATTCTGCTGCTCCAGTTTCAACTGTTTGCCTGCGGCTATGGAACCTGACCTGTTCACCGGATGTGCTACCTGTCCCAGACCTGCTGTTTTCGACTCTCTAGAGACCGCAGGAGCGGTAGAGATACTCTTAATGATCGGCTATGAAAAGCCAACTGACATTTACTCCTGAGGTGCTGACTTGCTGCACCCTCGACAACTACTGTGATATTATTATTTGACCATGCTGGTCATTTACGAACATTTGAACATCTTGCCATTTCTGTTTAAATCTCCACCGCCACAGCCAGAAGAGGACTGGCCACCCCTCATAGCCTGGTTCCTTTCTAGGTTTCTTCCTAGGTTCTGCCTTTCTAGGAGTTTTTCCTAGCCACCATGCTTCTACACCTGCATTGCTTGCTGTTTGGGGTTTTAGGCTGGGTTTCTGTACAGCACTTTGAGATATCAGCTGATCTAAGAAGGGCTATATTAATAAATTTGATTTGATTTGAATAAGTTAAGTCTGAATTAATATAGGAAAGGCGTGCGTAGGAATGTCATACATTCCTAAATCGGGATCGGCCCCTTAATCCCCTTAATGACTATATGAATGCCTTAAGCCCCTTAATGACTATGTGAATGTTGTAACAGACTGCAGAGAACTTTGTTGAATCTCCTCTGCCCCTCTAGAATTAAACTGAAATACATGTACTGAAACAGAAACATATATTCTACAATAAAATATGTATTTGAGTTAACCAATGAACTAACTAACTACCCTATTAATGTAATGACCAGATCCACCTGTCCTTTTCAGCTTGTTAATGGTTGAAGGGAAGGAGCTCCTCTTGGGTTAATGAAACAATGGAAGATGGGGAGACAGATTTTGGGAGATTTTAGGACAAATTCATATGGTTTTGCTATATTCATTTAATTGTTCTGTTGTTAGTTCTTTAATCCCTGTTTCAGATAATTATATTGTTACAATTCAGAGAAGCGAACATCCTCTAAATACACTTATTTCCTTATAATATTACCTTGACACTCCCTCCCACAGTAGCCTCGACCAATTAGAAAACAATATCGGACTTCTCTTGTGACTAAAGGTGTTCCATGTCATGCTCCTTCCATGTAGAGCTGATGGAATGTTCAGCAGGTATAAATGCAGGAGTTCTAAGAGGAAGCAGTAGACTAGAAGGACCTGGCAGAGACAGAGAGATGAGAAGCTCTTACAGGTTTTCACACACATCTCAAGATAGCACTGTGGGTATGTACACAACTAGCTCAATAGAAACCTTGCACTTGTATTTAACTCATGATACTGGTGTGGGTAATGTTACGATAATACTCATCATCTCTTGGTACTTGGGCACAAACACCTTGGCCCTATGAACTAAACATTTTTATTCAATGATCTGATATTATTTTTAATTTGACATTAGCTTAGCACTGCAAGAGAAGGTTAACATTTTTAAAGGTGTTTTATAACATTTCATGTTCAAGAATGGTTTGTTTGTAAAGTCACATTTCACCATTTTAAGTTTTTAAAATTGTATTCCCCCCCATCCTATGAACTATTATAAAAAACTGTTTACAAATATTTCAAGTTTTACCATTTAAAGTGAAATGAAGTGCGAGAACAAGTGAGTGAAATTAAAGGTCATAATTATTGATGCCTCCCTTTTGCAGAATGTTCTCAATCCTGTTTGTCGGAGTGTTCTTGGCCAGCTGTTTGGCAATGCGTGAGTAATAAATAATATCACACTTCAGAATTAAAAATTATATAATGGCTTTTGTGAGTTCACTTCAACTTGTCTTTTTCAGTTAGACTTAGAAGTTCTTAGAGACAGCTTCTGATTGTTTAATGCATTGCAAAATGTACTTTAGTTAACTAACTTTTTAAATAATGTAAAGATTATTTTATTGATATGTAAAGTTTTAATTTTACTGACAAATGTTTTAAAGATATGTACTTTAGTTAACTAACTTTTTAAATAATGTAAAGATCTTTAAAACATTTGTCAGTAAAATTAAAACTTTACATATCAATAAAATATACTGCATATTGTGTGTATATAGTGTAGGTGTGTAATATATATATATATATATATATATATATATATATATATATATATATATATATATATATATATATATATATATTATTAATAATATAGTAAATATATTGCCCATGTTATTTTAGCCATAAAAGAACAGTACTCGTATTCCCCTGCGGTGGGTCTGGGCAGTGGCACCCCGTTTGCTTCCTCCGGTGAGGGACGCATCACAGCGGTCAGAGTATGGGAGAACAACAACGCCTACATCAACGGGTGAGCAGACCCTGACCAATGAACAGAAACCACTGACTCAGTCCAACTACACTACCCAACACACACCACGACTCAGTCCAACTACACTACCCAACAGACACCACTGACTCAGTCCAACTACACTACCCAACAGACACCACTGACTCAGTCCAACTACACTACCCACCAGACACCACTGACTCAGTCCAACTACACTACCCAACAAACACCACTTACTCAGTACAACTACACTACCCAACAGACACCACTGACTCAGTCCAACTACCTAACAGACACCACTGACTCAGTCCAACTACACTACCTAACAGACACCAAACAGACTCTGTCTTTATTATGTTTATTACTTACTCAGTACATGACAAAAAAGTGTTATCGTATTTAACTCAGAGGACAATGGAAAATGTAATTCTTTGATATTCTCTGACGTTACCTCCTCTCTGTCTGAATGTGCCTTTTCAAAACACAACCAACATGAAAAGCCTGCTCTGTTTTAGGTTCCAGCTGAGATATGACTACACCTGGTCTTCAGTGTTTGGTCGCGAAGTGGGTGAAAAACAAGAGATGGAGCTGTTGGATGATGAGGCCATCGTCCAGGTGTCTGGGAAGTACAACCCAGGAAGCTACATCTACTACCTGGTGTTCACCACCAACAGGGGGCGCTCTCTGTCGGCCGGCCAGCCCTCCCATATCTCCTTCAACTTCTACCCAGCCCATGTGGGCAGTGAGCTGAGGCTGCTCAGCGGCCGTTCCGACGGTGCTGGCATCACCTCCATCGGAGCCCACTGGGGATTGATGTACATGGAAGAGGCTGGAAGCAGTACCTCCTCTTAATTGAAAAAAAAAGTATGTCTTGCTCTTTGGGATGATATCCCAGATACAGATTAAGCCTAGTCCTGGACTAGTTACTTTCAATAGAGATTCTCCATTCAACAAGCTTTTTAGTCCAGGAGTAAACTTAATCTGGGTCCAGGAAACTGACCCTTTATGTTTTGGACGGATGTTTAAACATTGACACAGACTGGACTGTTTCGGTATATTAAATTAATTAATTTAAGCTTTTGAAGCTGAATGAATTTGAATGTTTAGAATACTATTTTGTATTTTCTAAATGTGCACACTGTCCTTTGTGAAGTTACCCCAATGAAGGAGTAGGGTCACATAAGGGTCAAATGCATTATTGGAGGTTGTATTTACCACAACAAATGAAAAGATGAGTATGTATGAGTTTATCAGAATAAATGTACTATACAATAGTTCAGCATGTTATCTTAGTCTTATATTGCAAACTAATGCTTTGTAAGGGAAGCTTCCCACTGGGCACAAACGTCAATTGAACATCTATTCCATATTGGTTCAATGTCATTTCCTTGAAATTACTTGAAAATAACGTTGATTCCACCAGTGTGTGTACTCAGTTGGTAGACACAGAGATACATGCATATTCTTCCCAAACTCAAATGAATTGCACAACAACTAAATAGACAAAGGCTATTAATACAGCAATTATGATTTTTTGACCCTTTATTTATCTTATATTTTTAGTTCATCAATATGGTCCTACATAATATATTTGTGTTAATTGAACTAACAAATATTATGGATAGGTAGCAACAAGTGCCTCGGGGTATTTCACTTTGTTGTGTATACAAACTTTTATTTTCTCACTTTGTAGCTCCTACTGATTTTAATTTGGTTTATCTGCAGAAAATGAAATTACAATGATATATTTAAGAATCTACTGCATTTCTCTGTCTTCAACATCATTGGAAATCTTTAGAGGAAACTTCTCTGGTACAGTATATGTGTTGGGCTAAACCTACAATCAGATTGTTTTCCTGTAGTAACATGTACAGGTTGTCAGTGATTTAATGATGATGTGAGTATTGTAACAGACTGCAGAAACCTTCGGATAATTTGAGAATCTTATCTAACCCTCTAGAATTAAACTGAAATACATGTACTGAAACAAATCTTTACAATAAAAGAACCAACCAATGAGCTAACCACCCTATTATTGACCAGATCCACATCTTTTTCAGGGAAGGAGTTCCTCGTTGGGTAATAAAACACATACAGATGGGGAGACTGATTTTGAAGGATTTTGGGGAATTCCTACAAACAAGTCGGAGAGTGTCTTTTTTAATCCCTATTTCAGATAATTCTATTGTAGCAATTCAGAGGTTGAAAAAACTGTCTAAATACAATTATTTCATTATAATATTTCCTTGACACTCCCTCCCAAAGTAGCCTCGACCAATTAGAAAACAATGTCTGAATTCTCAATAGTGACTGACTAAAGGTGTTCCTTGTCATGCTCCTTCCATCTAGAGCTGATGGAATGTTCAGCAGGTATAAATACAGTTCTAAGAGGAAGCAGTAGACTAGAAGGACCTGGCAGAGACAGAGAGATAAGAAGCTTWCACAGGTTTTCACACACATCTCAAGATAGCACTGTGGGTAACTACACAACTAACTAAATAGAAAACTTGTATTTAATGAGTGATACTGTTGTGGGAAATGTTATGAAGTTAATACTCATTATCTCTTGGTACTTGGGCACAAACATTTTGGCCCTTTTGCCTCTAAATTTAAATTAAATGATCTGACATTATTTTGAATGTGACAGTAGCTTAGCACTACAAGAGTAGTTGTAGTAAACAAGAATAGCCTCAACTTTTTAAAACTGTTTTATAACATTTCACGTTCGGTTAGTTGTTTGTTAGGTCACAATTCAAAAGTTTATTTTCACCCCTAGGAAACAGTGGTTGACCTGACAGGTAAAATGCCTTAGTGTTGTGATAATTGCGTTGTTTTCTCTATAACCTGTTAGTTCATATACCTTGTCACTGTGATATATAGGCCTAAAGGCTGAGACAATAAGAAGACACTGGCAGAATAAATTCAACCCCACCTTTGTTTCATCACAAAACCGGAGACCAACATCTGTCCGTTGAAGGCCACAAAGCATATTGCGTGTAGAGCAACAGACATGACCTCCAGCATGGTCAAGCAAGTTAATGTTTCCATCATTTTCGGACCACTAAACAACTATTGATTTAGAACCACGGAGAGTTACCGCAAGTCGCAAAGAAAACAGGAGCCGCCTCCACTATTCCAGCACCATTTCAACATCATCTCATCACCTATGCTTAGTCTAATGTGTGCGTGTGTGTATAAAAAAACATGTTGACTCACCCTACTTGTAGAGAAACTCCAATGCCATTCTCCTCTCTTTCATGTTGTGAAACGGTCTATGACCCTGTCATACAGTACATGCTTTTAGTGTTTGTTGTCCTAGGCTACCTGGCTAAATGAGACCAGGCTGGGCTAAATTGCTTGCTCGCTAGCCTAACTTCTTTTCATTGGCAACAATGCGACAGGCCAGCTAGTTAACATTAGCCTACTCCATATAGCTACATATTGAACTTCCGTCCTCTTAGACCATGGACACAATGTATGAATATATGGTTGGATCAGAATCCCCTTGTAATCATTGGCAAGTATGGGGAATTAAGAAAAACCCAAAACACATCACTATCTTCATCCATGTCTAATTTAGTAAAGGGACGATATTAGCTAAATCAAATCAAATGTATTTATTTATAAAGCCCTTCTTACATCAGCTGATATCTCAAAGTGCTGTACAGAAACATTTAAACCCAGCCTAAAACCCCAAACAGCAAGCAATGCAGGTGTAGAAGCACGCTGGCTATGAAAAACTCCCTAGAAAGGCCAGAACCTAGGAAGAAACCTAGAGAGGAACCAGGCTATGAGGGGTGGCCAGTCCTCTTCTGGCTGTGCCGGGTAGAGATTATAACAGAAAATGGCCAAGATGTTCAAATCTTCATAGATGACAAGCAGGGTCAAATAATAATCACAGTGGATGTCGAGGGTGCAACAGGTCAGCACCTCAGGAGTAAATGTCAGTTGGCTTTTCATAGCCGATCATTGAGAGTATCTCTACCGCTCCTGCTGTCTCTAGAGAGTTGAAAACAGCAGGTCTGGGACAGGTAGCACGTCCAGTGAACAGGTCAGGATTACATAGCCGCAGGCAGAACAGTTGAAACTGGAGCAGCAGCATGGCCAGGTGGACTGGGAACAGCAAGGAGTCATCAGGCCAGGTAGTCCTGAGGAATGGTCCTCGGGCTCAGTTCCTCCGAGAGAGAAAAAGAAAGAAAGAAAGAAAGAGAGAAAGAGAGAGAGAGTTAGAGAGAGCATATTTAAATTCACACAGGACACTGGATAAGACAGGAGAAATACTCCAGATATAACAAACTGACCCTAGCCCCCCGACACATAAACTACTGCAGCATAAATACTGGAGGCTGAGACAGGAGTGGTCGGGAGACACTGTGGCACCATCCGACGATACCCCCCGATACCCCCAAACAGGCAGGATATAACTCCACCCACTTTGCCAAAGCACAGCCCCCCCACTACTAGAGGGATATCTTCCACCACCAACTTACCATCCTGAGACAATGCCGAATATAGCCCACAAAGATCTCCGCCACGGCACAACCCAAGGGGGGTGCCAACCCAGACAGGAAGATCCCGTCAATGACTCAACCCACTCAAGTGATGCACCCCTCCCAGGGACGGCATGGAAGAGCACCAGTAAGCCAATGTCTCCAATCACTGCCCTGGGGAATTGGGATATTTTTTATAGACCAGAGGAAAAAGTGCCTCCTACTGGCCTTCCAACATCCAGGGGCCTACCAGAACCAACCCTGCTTAGCTTCAGAGGCAAGCCAGCAGTGGAATATGTGCGTGTGTTTGTGTGAGAGAGAGTGAGAGAGAGACAGCGAGAGATACAGTGCGAGAGACAGCAAAAGTTTTCACATGAGTTAAATGTGAGACTTCAGTTCCATGCGATGGATATGCAGGGGCGGAGGCTTCAATAGGTTTCACGTGACAACATGCCACAAAATCAGTGTGGCAACATGCCCCGACCAGACTTCCATGAGAAATGACCCTGCCCTGAGCACATAGCTTGACAAAGCCATTCAAACTTAACATGAAATCATAGTTGACCCTCGCCTTATTGTGTCACACTGTGTATTGTTTGTGGTTCCTTGTTGACCAAACATTTATTACAAAAATAACAAGATTTCCACATTTTACATTTGGTAATGAAAAACACAAAAGTTGTCCTCATCGCAGAGTGTTTTGACCTAGACTTTTGAAACCAATATAGGTAACCTGTAATCAAGAAGACAAACATTTGTCTAATTGGACTTTTGACACAAAACCCTGTGACAACATGCCCGGTCTCTCCTACAATATTCKCCYTATTATAATTCTATGTACACTAACCTTCCAACATTACCATGGGTTGATGAACYGAAYRTGGCAATTTTCWGAATTAATCAAACCACAGTWATCTTTCTTTCTTRCATAAAGGCTCTCCAAACCTGTTTTTTATGATTCATAAATACTTTTCTAAACCTAAATAATCTACAAGATCAGAGTATTTTAAAATCTACCAATTGGGGCTGAAACGGAGATGAATATTCATATATTTAGAAGGCTTTCATTAATCCCTGATATTCTGAACCCGTTTTCTCAATATATTCTAGTCTGTCAACAAATTTCTAACTAAATGGTGCACCTTATTAAAAGGGATGGCTTAACATAAATGTACTGAAAAACCCCATTGAACGAAAACTCCACGAGAAAATCTGTTGGCCAGAGTAGGAGGGTTTTCCGTGGTTGAATGAAATTTATTCAGAACACTTAAGGTAGACCTGCAGAGGGCGTAATGCAACTAAATATGTTAAGTCTGAATAAATATTGAGAAGTGCATAGGAAAGGCGTGCGTAGGAAAGTCATACATTCCTAAATCGGGATCGGCCCCTTAATCCCCTTAATGACTATGTGAATGCCTTAAGCCCCTTAATGACTATGTGAATGTTGTAACAGACTGCAGAGAACTTCAGACAATAATGGAGACAGAAAATGTTGAATCTCCTCTGCCCCTCTAGAATTAAACTGAAATACAGTGCATACAGAAATTGTTCAGACCCCTTGACTTTTTCCACATTTTGTTAAGTTACAGCCTTATTCAAAAAAAATGTTTTTTGTACTCCTTCATCAATCTACACACAATACCCCATAATGACAAAGTGAAAACAGGTATTCAGAAATTTGTGCAAATGTATAAAAAATGTAAAATCAGAAATACCTTATTTACATAAATATTCAGACCCTTTGCTATTAAACTCGAAATTGAGCTCAGGTGCATCCTGTTTCCATTGATCATCCTTGAGATGTTTTTACAACTTGATTGCAGTCAACCTGTGGTAAATTCAATTGATTGGACATGATTTGGAAAGGCACACACCTGTCTATATAAGGTCCCACAGTTGACAGTGCATGTCAGAGCAAAAACCAAGCCATGAGGTTGAAGGAATTGTCTGTAGAGCACCAAGACAGGATTGTGTCGAGACACAGATCTGGTGAAGGGTACCAAAAAATGTCTGCAGCATTGAAGGTCTCCAAGAACACAGGGGCCTGCATCATTCTTAGCTGGAAGAAGTTTGGAATGACCAAGACTCTTCCTAGAGCTGGCCGCCTGGCCAAACTGAGCAATCGGGGGAGAAGGGCCTTGGTCAGTGAGGTGACCAAAAACCCGAAGGTCACTGACAGAGCTCCAGAGTTCCACTGTGGAGATGGGAGAACCTTCCAGAAGGACAACAATCTCTGCAGCACTTCAACTATCAGGCTTTTATGGTAGAGTGGCCAGACGGAAGCCCCTGTAATCGTTGCCAAAGGTTCATCAACAAAGTACTGAGTAAAGGGTCTGAATAATTATGTAAAGGGATATTTCAGTATTTTTTTTTATACATTTGCAAAAATGTCTATACCTGTTTTTGTTTTGTCATTATGGGATATTGTGTGTAGATTGATGAGGAAAAAAATAATTTAATACATTTTAGAATAAGGCTGTAACGCAACAAAATGTGGAAAAAGTCAAAGGGTCTGAATACTTTCCGAATGCACTATCTATGCAATGAAACAAATTGTCTACAATAAAATAGTTTTTTAGCCAACCAACTAACCACGCTACTAATGACCAGATCAACTTGTCTTTTTCATCTTTAATGGTTGAATGGAAGCAGTATCTCTTGGGGTAATAAAACAAGATGGGGAGACAGATTTTGGGTGATTTTAGGACAAAATCATATGATTATGGTACATTTGAAGTCGGAAGTTTACATACACCTTAGCCAAATATATTTAAACACCATTTTTCACAGTTCCTGTCATTTAATCCTAGTAACAATTCCCTATCTTACGTCAGTTAGGATCACCACTTTATTTTAAGAATTTGAAGTGTAATAATAGTAGAGAATTATTTATTTCAGCTATTATTTCTTTCATCACATTTCCAGTGGGTCATTTCCAGTGGGTCATTTCCAGTGGGTTTACATACACTCAATTAGTATTTGGTAGAATTGCCTTTAAATTGTTTAACTTCTTCTGGCTGCAGGGGCAGTATTGAGTAGCTCTGATTAAATGTGCCCATTTCAAACGGCCTCGTACTCAATTCTTGCTCGTACAATATGCATATTATTATTACTATTGGATAGAAAACACTCTCTAGTTTCTAAAACCGTTTGAATTATTTCTCTAAGTGAAACAGAACTCATTCTGCAGCCCACTTCCTATCAGGAAGTGAGATTTCTGAACTCGAGGTCTCTGTTCAATGGCTTGCCTATAAATGGGCATGATACTTATTGGTATACAAGCACGTCATACACCTTCCCCTAGATGTCAAGAGGAAGTGAGAGAAGAAATGAGTTGATTATCTTGGTCTGAGGTGGAATAAATCCTCTTGGAATGACGTGTCCGCCATTTTCTGTTTTTTCGAAAGCGCGAAGATGAACCTGGAATCGCCTTCTGGAAAGCTGTCGTTATAGGCGAATACTATCTCCGGCTTTGATTTTATTTGATACATGTTACAATATCATCGTAAAGTATGTTTTTTCAATATAGTTTTATTAGATTATTGAAATTTATTCGGGACGTTAGGCGTGTTGCGTTGTTTGACTTTGTTCACGAAGGAGCGCTTAGCACCACTTGGCCAGTGTGCTTGCTAATTCAAGAGGGAAAGAGGTCATTCTGAATCCAAACAACGACGGTTCTGGACAAAGGACCCCTTGTTCAACATTCTGATGGAAGATCACCAAAAGTATGACCCAATTTGGGATGCTATTTCATATATCTGTCGAACTGTGCTATCGTTACCGTTTGCCTTGAATCAATGCTGTTGTGTGTTAGCTATTGTAGTAAGCTAATATAACGCTATATTGTGTTTTCGCTGTAAAACACTTAAAAAATCGGAAATATTGGCTGTATTCACAAGATCTTTGTCTTTCATTTGCTATACACCATATATTTTTCAGAAATGTTTTATGATGAGTAATTAGGTATTTGACGTTGGTGTCTGTAATTACTCTGGCTGCTTCGGTGCTATTTCTGACTGTAGCTGTGATGGTAGCAGTAATGTAAAACTGATTTATAGCTCAAATATGCACATTTTTCGAACAAAACATAGATTTATTGTGTAACATGTTATAGGACTGTCATCTGATGAAGTTGTTTCTTGGTTAGTTTGGTTGGTTCTAGGTTAGTTTGGTTGGTTTTGTGCATGCTACCTGTACTGTGAAAAATGTCTGTCCTTTTTTGTATTTGGTGGTGAGGTAACATAAATATACGTGGTGTTTTCGCTGTAAAACATTTTAAAAATCGGACATGTTGGCTGGATTCACAAGATGTTTATCTTTCAAATGCTGTATTGGACTTGTTAATGTGTGAAAGWTAAATATTTCTAAAAAATATATTTTGAATTTCGCGCCCTGCACTTGAGCTGGATGTTGTCATAAGTGTACCGGTGTCGGGCTTGCAGCCTGAAGAAGTTTTAACTTGGGTCAAACGGTTCGGGTAGCCTTCCACAAGCTTCCCACAATAAGTTGGGTGCATTTTGGCCCATTCCTCCTGACAGAGCTGGTGTCACTGAGTCAGGTTTGTAGGCCTCCTTGCTTGCACACACTTTTTCAGTTCTGCTGTCACGTTCTGACCATAGTTCTTTTGTGTTTTCTTTGTTTTAGTGTTGGTCAGGACGTGAGCTGAGTGGGCATTCTATGTTGTGTGTCTAGTTTTCCTGTTTCTGCGTTTGGCCTGATATGGTTCCCAATCAGAGGCAGGTGTTAGTCGTTTGTCTCTGATTGGGAGCCATATTTAGGTAGCCTGTTTTGTGTTGGATTTTGTGGGTGGTTGTCTTCTGTCTTTGTGTTCTATGCACCAGATAGGACTGTTTCGGTTAGATTCACTTTTGTTATTTTGTATTTTGTAGTGTTCACGGTTTTGTCTGAATTAAAGTCATGATGAACACCAACTACGCTGCGCTTTGGTCCGTTCCCTGCTACAACTCCTCTTCAGACGAAGAGGAGGAAATCTGCCGTTACAGAACCACCCACCACAATAGGACCAAGCAGCGGGGTAACGGGCAACAACAGCAGCGGCCGAAGACACAGGACTCCTGGACTTGGGAGGAAGTATTAAAAGGCAAAGGACCCTGGGCACAGCCAGGGAAATATCGCCGCCCCAAAGCAGAGCTGGAGGCAGCGAAAGCAGAGAGGCGCCGGTATGAGGAGCTAGCACGGCAGAGTGGCTGGAAGCCCGAGAGGCAGCCCCAAAAAAGTATTGGGGGGTGGCACACGGGGAGTGTAGCTGGGTCAAGTAGGAGACTTGAGCCAGCTCCCCGTGCTTACCGTGAGGAGCCGAGTATGGAACCGGAGCCAGTCGGGGTGGAGTTGGAGGTGAGCAGGGCGAGTGAAGTAGAGACTGTGAGGGATCTAATGGGGAAATTGGAGGAGAGAGTTATGAGGGAGGTGCTGTGTTGGTGCTTGAGGCACGACATCCGCCCGACGGAGCATGTCGGGGACTTGATGTCACCTGAGTCAGCTCTCCATACTCGTCCTGAGGTGCGTGCTAGCCGTCTGGTGGAGACTGTGCCAGCACCACGCACCAGGCCTCCTGTGCGCCTCCCTAGCCCTGCACGTCCTGTGCCAGCTCAGCGCACCAGCTCTCCTGTGGCAGCCCCACGCACCAGCTCTCCTGTGGCAGCCCCTCGCACTCGCCCAGTGGTGCGTGTTCCCAGCCCAGTACCACCAGTGCCAACACCACGCACCAGGCTTCCTGTGCGTCTCCAGAGCCCTGTACGCACTGTTCCTTCTCCCCGCACTCGCCCTGAGGTGCGTGCCCTCAGCCCGGTACCACCAGTGCCGGTACCACGCACCAGGCTTATAGTGCGCCTCGAGAGTCCAGTGTGCCCTGTTCCTGCTCCCCACACTCGCCCAGTGGTGCGTGTCTCCAGCCCGGTACCACCAGTTCCGGCACCACGCACCAAGCCTCCTGTGCGTCTCCAGAGCCCTGTACGCACTGTTCCTTCTCCCCGCACTTGCCCTGAGGTGCGTGCCCTCAGCCCGGTACCACCAGTTCCGGCACCACGCACCAGGCCTACTGTGTGCCTCAGCAGGCCTGAGTCTGCCGTCTGCCCAGCGCCGCCTGCGCTGCCCGTCTGCCCAGCGCCGCCTGCCGCTGCCGTCTGCCCAGCGCCGCCTGCGCTGCCCGTCTGCCCAGCGCTGCCTGCGCTGCCCGTCTGCCCAGCGGCCGCCTGCGTTGCCCGTCTGCCCAGCGCCGCCTGAGCGGCCCGTCTGCCCAGCGCCATCGTGAGCCGCCCGTCTGCCCAGCGCCATCTGAGCGCCGTCTGCCCAGCGCCATCTGAGCCGCCGTCTGTCCAGCGCCATCTGAGCGCTCCCGTCTGCCCAGCGCCATCTGAGCCGCCCGTCTGAGCCGTCGTTCTGCCCAGCGCCATCTGAGCCGCCCGTCTACCCAGCGCCATCTGAGCCGCCCGTCTACCCAGCGCCATCTGAGCCGCCCGTCTGCCCAGCGCCATCTGAGCCGCCCGTCGCCAGCACATCTGAGCGCCCGTCTGCCCAGCGCCATCTGAGCCGCCGTCTGCCCAGCGCCATCTGAGCCGCCCGTCTGTCCTGAGCCGCTAGAGCCGTCCGTCAGTCAGGAGCCGCCAGAGCCGTCGCCCAGTCAGGAGCCGCCAGAGCCGCCCGCCAGTCAGGAGCCGCCAGAGGCCACCGCCAGTCAGGAGCCGCCAGAGCCGCCCGCCAGTCAGGAGCCGCCAGAGCCGCCCGCCAGTCGGAGCAGCCAGAGCCGCCCGCCAGTCAGGAGCCGCCAGACGCCGCGCCAGTCAGGACCGCCAGAGCCGCCCGCCAGTCTTGAGCTGCCCTTCAGTCATGAGCTGCCCTCCAGTCATGGCTGCCCTCCAGTCATGAGCTGCCCTCCAGTCATGAGCTGCCTCCGTCATGAGCTGCCCGCCAGTCCGGAGCTGCCATTCAGTCCGGAGCTGCCATTACAGTCCGGAGCTGTCCTTAGTCCGGAGCTGTCTTACGTCCGGAGCTACCTCTCAGTCCGGAGCTACCTCTCAGTCCTGAGCTACCTCTCAGTCAGGAGCTACCTCTCTCAGTCATGAGCTACCCCTCAGGCATGAGCTACCCCTCAGTCATGAGCTACCCCTCAGTCATGAGCTACCCCTCAGTCATGAGCTACCTCTCAGTCATGAGCTGTACCTCAGTCCGGAGCTGTCCCTCAGTCCGGAGGAGTTTCCTCAGTCCTGAGGCGCTCTCAGTCCAGTGGGGCCCTTCCCAGGCCAAGGTCAGCGGCGAGGGTCGCCACTCAAAGGACGCTAAGGAGGTGGACAAAGACAATGGTGGAGTGGGGTCCATGTCCAGCGCCAGAGCCGCCACCGCGGACAGATGCCCACGTTCTGACCATAGTTCTTTTGTGTTTTCTTTGTTTTTGTGTTGGTCAGGACGTGAGCTGAGTGGGCATTCTATGTTGTGTGTCTAGTTTTCCTGTTTCTGTGTTTGGCCTGATATGGTTCCCAATCAGAGGCAGGTGTTAGTTGTTTGTCTCTGATTGGGAGCCATATTTAGGTAGCTTGTTTTGTGTTGGGTTTTGTGGGTGGTTGTCTTCTGTGTTTGTGTTCTATGCACCAGATAGGACCGTTTCAGTTAGATTCACTTTTGTTATTTTGTATTTTGTAGTGTTCACGGTTTTGTCTGAATTAAAGTCATGATGAACACCAACTACGCTGCGCTTTGGTCCGATCCCTGCTACACCTCCTATTCAGACGAAGAGGAGGAAATCTGCCGTTACATCTGCCCACAAATTTTCTATTGGATGGAGGTCACGGCTTTGTGATGGCCACGCCAATACCAATACCTTGACAATACCTTGATACCTTGTTGTCCTTAAGCCATTTTCCCACAACTTTGGAGGTATGCTTGCATTTTCCATTTGGAAGACCCATTTGCGACCAAGCTTTAACTTCCTGACTGATGTCTTGAGATGTTGCTTCAATTTATCCACATAATTGTCCTTCTCATGATGCCATCTATTTTGTGAAGTGCACCAGTCCCTCCTGCAGCAAAGCACCCCCACAACATGATTCTGCCATCCCTGTGCTTCACAGTTGGGATGGTGGTCTTCGGCTTGCAGCCTCCCTTTTTCCTCCAAACATAACGATGGTCATTATGGCCAACCAGTTCTGTTTTTGTTTCATTAGACCAGAAGACATTTCTCCAAAAAGTAGGATCTTTGTCCCCATGTGCAGTTGCAAACCGTAGTCTGGCTTTTTTATGGCGGTTTTGGAGCAGTGGCTTCTTCCTTGCTGAGCGGCCTTTCAGGTTACGTCGATATAGTACTCGTTTTACTGTGGATATAGATACTTTGTACCTGTTTCCTCCAGCATCTTCACAAGGTCCTTTGCTGTGTTTCTGGGATTGATTTGCACTTTTCGCACCAAAGTATGTTCATCTCTAGGAGACAGAACGAGTCTCCTTCCTGAGCGGTATGACGGCTGCGTGGTCCCATGGTGTTTATACTTGCTTACTATTGTTTGTACAGATGAACATGGTACATTCAGGCGTTTGGAAATTGCTTCCAAGGATGAACCAGACATGTGGAGGTCTACAATTTTATTTCTGAGGTCTTGTCTGATTTCTTTTGATTTTCCCATGATGCCAAGTAAAGAGGCATTGAGTTTGAAGGTAGGCCTTGAAATACATCCACAGGTACACCTTCAATTGACTCAAATGATGTCAATTAGCTTATCAGAAGCTTCTAAAGCCATGACATCATTTTCTGGAATTTTCCAAGCTGTTTAAAGGCACAGTCAACTTAGTGTATGTAATCTTCTGACCCACTGGAATTGTGATACAGTGAAGTAATCTGTCTGTAAACAACTGTTGGAAAAATTACTTGTCATGCACGAAGTTGTCCTAACCAACTTGCCAAAACTATAGTTTGTGGAGTGGTTGAAAAACAAGTTTTAATGACTCCATCCTAAGTGTATGTAAACTTCCGACTTCAACTGTATCTTCATCTAATTGTTCTGTTCTTTAATCTCTGTTTCAGATAATTCTATTGTTACAATTCAGAGGAGGGAACATCCTCTAAATACACTTATAATATTACCTTGATACTCCCTCCCACAGTAGCCTCGACCAATTAGAAAACAATATCGGACTTGTCTTGTGTGAGTGACTGAAGGTGTTCTTTGGCATCTAGAGCTGATGGAATGTTCAGCATGTATAAGTAAAGTCTAAGAGGAAGCAGTAGACTAGAAGGACCTGGCAGAGACAGAGAAAGAAGCTTTCACAGGTTTTCACACAGATCAAGATATCACTGTGGGTATGTACACTAACTAAATATAAAATTTGCACTTGTATTTAATGCATGATTCTGGTGTGGGAAATGTTATGATGTTAATTCTCATCAGCTCTTGGTACGTTGGCACAAAAACTTTGTCCTTATTCCCCCCAAAAATGTATTCAATGATTTGACATTATTTTAATTTGACATTAGCTTAGCACTTCCAGAGTTGTTGTAGTAAACAAGAGTAAGTTCAACTTTTATTTTAATAACATTTCACTTTCAAGAATGGTTTGTTTGTAAAGTCACATTTTAACAATTAAAGTTTTTTTTTTAAATTCCCTCCCCTGTCCTATGAACTACTATGAAAAAACAGTTTACAATTATTTCAAGTGAGATTGAGTTAAATTGACTGAAATTAAAGGTCATAAGTACTGATGCCTCCATTTTGCAGAATGTTCTCAATCCTGTTTGTCGGAGTGTTCTTGGACAGCTGCTTGGCAATGCGTAAGTAATAGTATTACAACTCAGAATTATATAATTATATAATGGATTTTGTGAGTTCACTTCAACTTGTCTTTTTCAGTTAGTCTTAGAAGTTCTTCTTGGAGACAACCTCTGGAATAATGCATTCCAGAATGTACTTTTTTGTAAATTAATTCACACTTTTTTCATAATGTAAATATCTTTGATAAATTTGTCAGTAAAATGAAAAGTATACATTTAAATGAAATATGTATATAGTGTGTGTAGATATTTATTATTAAATATATTGCCCATGTTATTTTAGCCATAAAAGAACAGTACTCGTATTCCTCTGCGGTGGGTCTGGGCAGTGGCACCCCATTTGCTTCCTCCGGTGAGGGACGCATCACAGCGGTCAGAGTATGGGAGAACAACAACGCCTACATCAACGGGTGAGCAGACCCTGACCAATGAACAGAAACCACTGACTCAGTCCAACTACACTACCCAACACACACCACGACTCAGTACAACTACACTACCCAACAGACACCACTGTCTCAGTCCAACTACCTAACAGACACCAAACAGACTCTTTCTTTCTGTCTTTATTATGTTTATTACTTACTCAGTACATGACAAATAATAGTGTTATTGTGTCTAACTCAGATTACAATGGAAAATGTCATTGCTTGATATTCTCTGACGCTAGCTCCGCTCTCTGTCTGAATGTGCCTTTTCAAAACACAACAAACGTGAAAAGCCTGCTCTGTTTTAGGTTCCAGCTGAGATATGACTACACCTGGTCTTCAGTGTTTGGTCACAAAGTGGGTGAAAAACAAGAGATGGAGCTGTTGGATGATGAGGCCATCGTCCAGGTGTCTGGGAAGTACAACCCAGGAGACTACATCTACTACCTGGTGTTCACCACCAACAGGGGGCGCTCTCTGTCAGCCGGCCAGCCCTCCCATATCTCTTTCAATTTCTACCCAACCCACATAGGCAGTGAGCTGAGGCTGCTCAGGGGCCACTCCGATGGTGCCGGCATCACCTCAATCAGAGCTCGATGGGGATTGATGTAAATGGAAGAAGCTGGAAACAGTACCTCTTAATTTAATAAAAATGCATGTCTTGCTCTTTGGGATGGTTTCCCGGATACAGATGAAGCCTAGTCCTGTTCTAGTTACTTTTAATGGAGATTCTCAATTGAGCATGCTTTTTAGTCAAGGAGTAAACATAACATGGGTCCAGGAAACTGACCATTTATGTTTTGGCCAGATGTTTAACATTGATACAGACAGGATCGTTTCGGTATATGAAATAAATTAATTGAACCTTTTAAAGCTGAATGAGTTTAAATGTTTAGAAAACTATTTGGTATTTTCTAAACATGCACACTGTCCTTTGTGAGGTCATCACAATGAAGGAGGGTCACAAGCATTGTTGAAGGTAGTATTTATCACAACAAATTAATGAGTGTATGACTTTTCATCAGAATACATTTAATATACAATAGTTCAGCTTGTTATCTTAGCCTTATATTGCAAACAAACACTTTTAAGGGAAGGTACCCACTTGGCACAGACATCAATTCAATGTCAACGTAATTTAATTGAAATGACATGGAAACAACGTTGATTCAACCAGTGTGTGCCCATTGGCCCAGATATAATTTTTTTTACCCCGTTTGCTATTTTCAGCTGGCGCTATGTCCAAGTCTATGAATTCGTAACGCCAGCGGGCTAGTCGAGTTTGTCTTCAAGACATGATTTGCATCTCTGGCGGGTAACCCCCATTCAGGAGGGGGTTACCCGAGGACAGCTATAAACCCTAGGCAAGCCATTTAGCCATGAGTTAATTTGTAAGACAATAGTAAGGAATTTCTCTAATCTCAAATCCGGCCTGCCATCTTCTAGCTAATCACAGTCATCCAGAGGCTGCAAGCTGTTGTATCTATTAATTAATACCTTACATTTGTTGTGATTTAAATGTTATTACATTTATTTGCCAATGTAAAAAAAATACAACCACAATGTGGACATAATCCATTTACAATCATTGCCGATGACACAAAAAGTGATAAAATAACCTCTAATAATTTACAGTTTAAGTAGATGAATGATGTAATGATTATGCCCCAAAATAGCCTACATTATACCATTGATTTAATATAATATACTATATATTTGAGGCAGTGGAGGCTGGTGGGAGGAGCTATAGGAGGACAGTCTCATTGTAATGGCTGGAATGGAATTCATTGAACGGTCTCAAACACATCAAACAAATGAAAACCACGCTTGACTCCATTCCTTTGATTAAAATCCAGCCATTTCTTGCAATAAATTACAAGCCTCACCCACCCAATAAAGTGTTGAACACAACCGCAAATAAGTGGTGGCCCCTCTTAAACAGAAGAAGCGGAAAAGCCTCAACAGGAAGTTCTTCGTAGCGACCATCGTCGTCACTAGTTACCACAGCTACAAAGTCATACACCTCGCCCTTTTTCTCCGTAAAATGTGATTTTAAACATAAACCTCAGATTAAACACACACCTAACCTTAAATTAAGACTCAAAAGCGATTTGTTCCCTTGAATTTTTACAATATAGACAGTTTTGACTTTGTGGCAACTAACGTATGTTGAAACTATCCTCTCGAGTTTTCTAACATCTTTGATACTGGCTAACTAACGTTAGCGTTGGGTTAAGGAAATTCCACAAGCTTTTGGAACTAAATAACGCTAACAGTTTAGTTTTATTTATCACTACCGAACGTTTAGAAATACGTAACCGAACAATACACTAGCGGCATAGATTCAGTAGCGGCACAGATACCTCGTTAGCGAAGCATTTTTTTTTACCAACGCCTTTAAACATTTTTTTTTGTTCTACATCTCTTCATGCACCAGATTGGAATGCAATGTTTGTTTGCTCAAGTAAATCGCGTTACTGCTTTCCTTCATTTGTGACTAGTTTTACTTGTGTAACGACGTCAAGAAGGACAATAACGTAAGCTAGCTATGCTAACGTTACTTGGCTAGCTTACTAACGTTAGCTAGAAACATGAACTTGATCGGTGCTAGTTAAATTATGGTAAATGTGGTTAAGTTGGCTAGTTAGTGTTATATCTGCTTGTGTCCTTGTTAACCGAGTTACTTAGCTTGCTAACGTTACGCTAGATGGATTGCTAGCTAACATCGACTAACGTTATAGCTAACGTATGCTACATACGTTAGATATAACGTTAGTCGTTGTTGTTTGCTAGCTACTTAACTACGGTCAGATGAGAAACCGACCCTTGGCATCTACAGTAGCTAGCTAATCTGTTGTCTTCTCATTAGGGCAATGGTCAGCCCCAGGATCTCATTCACCACAGCACTATGTGAATGTTATATCCATGGAGATATGTAACGTTACATAAACTTCTCCCAGATGAGACTTTGCCCATCTGTTCTTTCTTGCACAGTATTTACTTTATTTCAATGTAACGTTATTGTTTCAAACATGGCCAGGAGTGAGACACTACAACGGTGTAAAGTTTGGGTCACAGACATGAAGGTAAGAACATATGTTACCAATTTAAATAAAATAAAATTGTATTAGTCACATGCACCGAATACAACAGGTGTAGTAGACCTTACAGTGAAATGCTTACTTACAAGCCCTAACCAACAGTGCAGTTAAAAAAAAAACGGATAAGAATAAGAGATAAAAGTAACAAGTAATTAAAGCGCAGCAGTAAAATACAATAGCGAGACTATATACAGGGGGGCACCGATACAGAGTCAATGTGCCGGGGAACTGGTTAGTTGAGGTAGTATGTACAGTATGTAGTATGTACAAGTAGAGTCATTAAAGTGACTATGCATAGATGATAACAACGGAGTATCAGTGGTGTGAAGAGGGAAGGAGGGGGCAGGCAATGCAAATAGTCTTTGTAGCCATTTGATTAGATGTTCAGGAGTCTTATGGCTTGGGGGTAGAAGCTGTTTAGAAACCTCTTGGACCTAGACTTGGTGCTCCGGTACCGCTTATCGTGCGGTAGCAGAGAGTACAGTCTATGACTAGGGTGGCTGGAGTCAGACAATTTTTAGGGCCTTCCTCTGATACCGCCTGGTATAGTGGTCCTGGATGGCAGGAAGTTGGTCCTTGCGGTCGGAGGCCGAGCAGTTGCCATACCAGGCAGTGATGCAACCAGTCAGGATGCTCTCGATGATGCAGCTATAGAACCTTTTGAGGATCTGAGGACCCATGCCAAATTTTTTGTCTCCTGAGAGGGGGAATAGGTTTTGTCATGCCCTCTTCACAACTGTCTTGGTGTGCTTGGACCATGTTAGTTTGTTGGTGATGTGGACACCAAGGAGCTTGAAGCTCTCAACCTGCTCCACTGCAGCCCCGTCGATGAGAATTGAGGCGTGCTCGTTCCTCTTTCTCCTCTAGTCCACAATCATCTCTTTTGTCTTGATCACATTGAGGGAGACGTTGTCCTGGTATCACATGGCCAGAGCTCAGACCTCCTCCCTATAGGCTGTCTCGTCGTTGTCGGTGATCAGGCTTACCACTGTTGTGTCATTGGCAATCTTAATGATGGTGTTGGAGTCGTGCTTGGCCGTACAGTCATGAGTGAACAGGGAGTACACGAGGGGACTGAGCATGCACCCCTGAGGGGCCCCTGTGTTGAGGATCAGCGTGGCGGATGTGTTGTTAGCTACCCTTACCACCTGGGGGCGGCCCGTCAGGAAGTCCAGGATCCAGTTGCAGAGGGAGGTGTTTAGTCCCAGGTTCCTTAGCTTAGTGATGAGCTTTGAAGGCACTATGGTGTTGAACGCTGAGCTGTAGTCAATGAATAGCATTCTCACATAGGTGTTCCTTTTGTCCAGGTGGGAAAGGGCAGTGTGGAGTGCAATAGAGATTGCATCACCTGTGGATCTGTTGGGGTGGTATGCAATTTGTAGTGGGTTTAGGGTTTCTGGGATGATGGTGTTGATGTGAGCTATGACCAGCCTTTCAAAGCACTTCATGGCTACAGACGTGAGTGCTACGGGTTGGTAGTCATTTAGGCAGGTTACCTTAGTGTTCTTGGGCACAGGCACTATGGTGGTCTGCTTAAAACATGTTGGTATTACAGACTCGGACAGGGAGAGGTTGAAAATGTCAGTGAAGACACTTGCCAGTTGGTCAGTGCATGCTCGCAGTACACGTCCTGGTAATCTGTCGGGCCCTGCGGCCTTGTGAATGTTGACCTATTTAAATGTTTTACTCACATTAGGTGCGGAGAGCGTGATCACACAGTCTTTCGGAACAGCTGGTGTTCTCATGCATGCCACAGTGTTACTTGCCTCGACGCGAGTATAGAAGTCATTTAGCTCATCTGGTATTCTCGTGTCACTGGGCAGCTCGCGGCTGTGCTTCCCTTTGTAGTCTGTAATGGTTTGCAAGCCCTGCCACATCCAACGAGTGCCAGAGCCGTGTAGTACGATTCGATCTAAGTCCTGTATTGACGCTTTGCCTGTTGATGCTTCATCGGAAGGCATAGCGGGATTTCTTATAATCTTCCGGGGTTAGAGTCCCGCTGCTTGAAACTGACAGCTCTAGCTTTTAGCTCAGTGCGGATGCTGCCTGTAATCCATGGGTTCTGGTTGGGGTATGTACGTACGGTCACTGTGGGGACGATGTCATCGATGCACTTATTGATGAAGCCAATGACTGATGTGGTATACTCCTTAATGCCGGAGGAATCCCGGATCATATTCCAGTCTGTGCTAGCAAAACAGTCCTGTAGCTTAGCATCTGCTTCATCTGACCACTTTTTTATTGATCTAGTCACTGGTGCTTCCTGCTTTAATTTTTGCTTGTAAGCAGGATTCAGGAGGATAGAATTATGATCAGATTTGCCAAATGGAGGGTAAGGGAGAGCTTTGTATGCGTCTCTGTGTCGAGTAAAGGTGGTCCAGAGTTTATTTTTATTTGTTTTCCTTCTGGATGCACATTTAACTTGCTGTTCGAAATTTGGTCTAACGGATTTAAGTTTCCCGGCACTAAAGTCCTCGGCTACTAGGATCGCCGCCTCTGGGTGAGTGTTTTCTTTTTTGCTTATGGCGGAATACAGCTCATTCAATGCTGTCTTAGTACCAGCCTCTGGCTTTGGTGGTATGTACACAGCTGTGAAAAATACAGATGAAAACTTGATCGGTAGTGTCGTGGATAATCATTTCAAAATATAACACTTACAAGACCTTGTAAATTCAATATAGGCTTTTAATACAACGTATCACAAGCCGGGATGGTCCGCGGATCACACACCGTTTCCCAGAGCCTTGGCTCTTGTATTTATACACATACAGCATATGAGTCCATCCCACATGCAAATGAAGATACTTCCCCTTAAGTCATCTGTCACTATTATCTTTTTAGTTCAGGCTTCCTGCTTGTTCACGCCCAATAACGCCCATATCTGCTTAGCCTTTCATTGCTACCCATCCCGGATCCGGGAGCATCCTCATCAAAAAAGCTGACTAGCATAGCCTAGCCTAACGCGACAGGGATATCATATAATATAATTTTCATGAAATCACAAGTCCAATACAGCAAATGAAAGATAAACATCTTGTGAATCCAGCCATCATTTCTGATTTTTAAAATGTTTTACAGCGAAAACACAATATGTATTTCTATTAGCTAACCACAATAGCAAGACTCAACCGCATATTTTCACAATTTTTCTACCGCATAGGTAGCTATCACAAAACCGACCAAATAGAGATATAATTAGTCACTAACCAAGAAACAACTTCATCAGATGACAGTCTTATAACATGTTAAACAATAAATTTGTTTTGTTTGAAAATGTGCATATTTGAGGTATAAATCATAGTTTTACATTGCAGCTACCATCAAAAATATCACCAAAGCAGCCAGAATAATTACAGAGAGCAACGTGATACCTAAATACTCATCATAAACATTTATGAAAAATACATGGTGTACAGCAAATGAAAGAAAACATCTTGTGAATCCAGCCAATATTTCAGATTTTTAAGTGTTTTACAGCGAAAACAATATAGCATTATATTAGCTTACCACAATAGCCAAACACACAAATGCATTTATTAGCAGAAAAAGGTAGCGATCGCAAAAACCAGCAAAAGATATAAAATTAATCACTAACCTTGACCAACTTCATCAGATGACAGTCTTATAACATCAGGTTATACAATAAACTTATGTTTTGTTCGAAAATGTGCATATTTAGATGTGCAAACCGTGGTTATACATTGTGAAAATGTAGCATCGATTCACCAAATTGTCCGAGCTATTTTGGACACTCACCTAATCTGACAAAGAACTCATCATAAACTTTACTAAAAAAACATGTTGGACAGCAAATGAAAGATACACTGGTTCTTAATGCAACCGCCGTGTTAGATTTTTTAAAATAACTTATACCATAACAAACAGCTTACGTTATAGCGGGACAGCGCCCGCAAAAAGGGCGAATAATAAGACTCAACATTTTCCACAGAAATACGAAATAACATCAGAAATTGTTCTTACTTTTGCTGAGCTTCCATCAGAATATTGTACAAGGAGACCTAGGTCCAGAATTAATCGTTGTTTGGTTTTAGAACGTCCTTCTCTCCTGTCGAATTCACTCCACAAGGCTAGCCAATGTGATGACGTTCCCAATTTCTCTCGACGCAAAGAACGGAAAACTCAAAGTCCCATTAACCTGTCTAGCCCCCGCACATTCCACTGAAAAGGCAGCGCGCGAAATTCAAAAAATATTTTTTTTAAATATTTACTTTCACACATTAACAGTCCATACAGCAAATGAAAGATAAACATCTTGTGAATCCAGCCACATGTCCGATTTTTTAAATGTTTTACAGCGAAAACACCACGTATATTTATGTTAGCTCACCACCAAATACAAAAAAGCACAGACATTTCTTTCACAGCACAGGTAGCTTGCACAAACCCCAAATAGAGTAGAATTAGTCACTAACCAAGAAACAACTTCATCAGATGACAGTCTTATAACATGTTATACAAATAAATCTATGTTTGTTTAGAAAAATGTGCATATTTCAGGTATAATCATAGTTTTACATTGCAGCTACAATCACAAATATCACCAAAGCAGCTAGAATAACTACAGAGAGCAACGTGAAAATACTAAATATCATCTAAAACATTTATGAAAAATACATGGTGTACAGCAAATGAAAGACAAACATCTTGTGAATCCAGCCAATATTTCAGATTTTTAAGTATTTTACAGCGAAAACACAATATAGCATTATATTAGCTTACCACAATAGCCAAAAACACAACCCATTTATCAGCAGCAAAGTTAGCGATCGCAAAAAAACAGCAAAAGATGTATAATTTTCACTACCTTGACAAACTTCATCAGATGACAGTCCTATAACATCAGGTTATACAATACACTTATGTTTTGTACGAAAATGTGCATATTTAGAGCTGAAATCCTGGTTATACATTGTGAAAACGTAGCAACTTTTCCCAGAATCTCCGGATATATTTCTGACACTCACCTAATCTGACCAAATAACTCATCATAACTTTACTAAAAAATACATGTGTTACAGCAAATGAAAGATACCTAGTTCTTAATGCAATCGCCGTGTTAGAAGTCTAAAATAACTTTAGTACGACATACAGCTTACGATAGCGAGACAGCGCCTGCAATGAGGGCGGAAATAGTACTAAACATTTTCCACAGAAATACAAAAATAACATCAATAAATGGTTCCTACTTTTGCTGAGCTTCCATCAGAATCTTGTACAAGGGGTCCTTTGCCAGAATAAATCGTTGTTGGGTTTTAGAATGTCCTTTTCTCCTGTCGAATTAGCAACCAAAGCTAGCCAAGTGGCGCGAAGCTGTCCATCTTCACCAAACGCAGAGAACGGAACACGCCAAAACTCCCGATAAACTTTCAATAATCTGATAAAACTATATTGAAAAAACATACTTTACGATGATATTATCACATGTATCAAATAAAATCAAAGCCGGAGATATTAGCCGTCTATAACGAAAGCTTTTCAGAAGGCAATCCAGGGTTCCTTCCCGCGCCTTGCTGAACAAAGGAAATTTGGGGTCACGTCATTCCAAGAGCTCTCCTTTGACCTCAGATCAAGCTATACACCCCATTTCACCTCTCACTGCCTGTTGACATCTAGTGGAAGGCGTATGAAGTGCATGTATGTCCATAGATTTCAAGCAAATGAATAGGAAGGCCCTGGAACAGAGCCTCGATTTCAGATTTTTCACTTCCTGACAGGAAGTTTGCTGCAAAATGAATTCTGTTTTACTCACAGATATAATTCAAACGGTTTTAGAAACTTGAGAGTGTTTTCTATCCAATAGTAATAATAATATGCATATTGTACGATCTAGAATAGAGTACGAGGCCGTTTAAATTGGGCACGATTTTATCCCAAAGTGAAAATAGCGCCCCCCTATCCCAAAGAAGTTAAACGTTGAATAAACTGATGAAACTCGGTTGAAAAAACCTACTTCATGATGTTTTTCTAATATGTATCAAATAAAAACAAAGCCGGAGATATTAGCCGTGTATACCGAACGCTTATCATAAGACAATATGGAGGTTCTTCCCGCGCCTAGGTAGAGAAAGGAAAATCTGGTCACGTCATTCCAAGAGCTCTTGTTCGACCTCAGATCAAGCTAGACACCCCATTCCACCTACCACTGCCTGTTGACATCTAGTGGAAGGCGTATGCAGTGCATGCAAATCCATAAATATAAGGCAATTCAATAGGCAGGCCCTGGAACAGAGCATCGTTTTATGGCAGTAATTTTACTTAAGGCCCTTTGAAATTACCTACATATCTGCAGTTATAAAAACAAATCTAATGCAATATATCGATTTACAAATACAAATGAAAAGGTGTTTGTGGATAGAGATTTACATTTGTGGGAAGTGATTTACATTTGTGGATTGGTACTTATTTGTACAGATCATGATACACGAATACAAAATGCATGCTGTGTGTTCACAATACATTTGGCATGATATTGATCTCATACAACAGGCCACAAAAATCTTTGAAATTGTTGCATGTTGCGTTTATATTTTTGTTCAGTGTAGTAAGCTAACGTAGCTAGCTAGTTTCTTTGCTAAATACGGAAAAAATTGAGCTACACAATAAAATGTATCATAACTAACAACATTCAACAGTTGCTAGCGTTTAATTACAATTAATTGACAAATATTGCCTTACTCAACCGTAGCGCTTCCGCTGATCTCCATCTTCACACAACCTTTCCAAACTGTTAACTAACATTGGGCAACATTCAGTGCCCGCAGCAAGCTAACAGAGTTTTTTTGTCATATGTTAGCTAGCGCAAACATTTTCCCTTTATGAACGCACCTTTGTGCTGTTATTGCCAACAATTGAAGCATTATGCACAACATGATACTATTTTAAGTAAAGATATTCAAAAAACAAAAACAAATACATGATTGGAAGTATATCTAATTTCACTGCTTATTGGAGATAATTGCTCTTTATTGTGATAAATCCTTATAAATGAACTGAGAAACGATAATGAATGACAATGTCAACATTTCTTTATTAAAACATATTAGAATAAAAACTTTGGTTTGACAAAACATGAATAATTAAAAAAGCTGTGTGTGTGAGCAAGCAAGCACGTGTGTAGCATACATTTCAATAGTGTATGTAGTAAAACAACAAATTAATAAAATACCTACTGACCTTTAAGAACATGTTAGGCATTAATTCATCAATATGTGTGTGAGCGTGAGAGAAAAAGCGAGTGAGTTTTTTCATGAGTTAAATGTGAGTCTTCAGTCCCATGCGATAGATATGCAGGGGCATGTCACGAAATCAGTGTGGCAACATGCCCCGACCAGACTTCCATGAGAAATGACCCTGCCCTGAGCACATAGCTTGACAAAGCCATTCAAACTTAACATGAAATCATAGTTGAACCTCGCCTTATTGTGTCACACTGTGTATTGTTTGTGGTTCCTTGTTGACCAAACATTTATTACAAAAATAACAAGATTTCAACATTTTACATTTGGGTATGAAAAACACAAAAGTTGTCCTCATCTCAGAGTGTTTTGACCTAGACTTTTGAAACCAATATAGGTAACCTGTAATCAACAAGACAAACATTTGTCTAATTGGACTTTTGACACAAAACCCTGTGACAACATGCCCGGTCTCTCCTACAATATTCTCCCTATTATAATTCTATGTACACTAACCTTCCAACATTACCATGGGTTGATGAACCGAAYRTGGCAATTTTCAGAATTAATCAAACCACAGTAATCTTTCTTTCTTGCATAAAGGCTCTCCAAACCTGTTTTTTATGATTCATAAATACTTTTCTAAACCTAGATAATCTACAAGATCAGAGTATTTTAAAATCTACCAATTGGGGGCTGAAACGGAAATGAATATTCATATATTTAGAAGGCTTTCATTAATCCATGATATTCTGAACCCGTTTTCTCAATATATTCTAGTCTGTCAACAAATTTCTAACTAAATGGTGCACCTTATTAAAAGGGATGGCTTAACATAAATGTACTGAAAACCCCATTGAACGAAAACTGCGAGAAAATCTGTTGGCCAGAGTAGGAGGGTTTTCAGTGGTTGAATAAAATGTATTCAGAACGTTTAAGGTAGACCTGCAGAGCGCTTTACGCAACTAAATAAGTTAAATCTGAATAAATATTGAGAAGTGCATAGAAAAGGCGTGCGTAGGAAAGTCATACATTCCTAAATAGGGATCGGCCCCTTAAGCCCCTTAATGACTATGTGAATGTTGTAACAGACTGCAGAGAACTTCAGACAGTAATGGAGACAGAAAATGTAATATCTCATCTTGCCCGCTAGAATTAAACTGAAATACATGTACTGAATCAAGTCTTCTACAATAAAATATGTATTTGAGCTAATGAACTAACCACCCTATTAATGACCATATACACATGTATTTTTTCAGGTTTATTGGTTGAAGGGAAGGAGTTCCTCTTGGGGTAGTAAAACTACTGAAGATGGGGAGACTGATTTTGGGCGATTTTAGGATAAATTCATATAATTTGGTATATTAATTTAATTGTTCTGTTGTTAGTTCTTTAATCCCTGTTTCAGATAATTATATTGTTACAATTCAGAGGAGCAAACGTCCTCTAAATACACCTATTTCCTTTTAATATTACCTTGACACTCCCTCCCACAGTAGCCTCGACCAATTAGAAAACAATATCGGACTTCTTGTGTGACTAAAGGTGTTTAAAATAATCCTAAAGCTGATGGAATGTTCAGCAGGTATAAATGCAAGAGTTCTAAGAGGAAGCAGTAGACTAGAAGGACCTGACAGAGACAGAGATAGGAAGCTCTCAGGTTTTCACATACATCTCAAGATATCACTCTGGGTATGTACACAACTAACTATGAAAAACAGGTTAGAATTATTTCAAGTGAGTGAAATGAAAGGTCATAAGTATTGATGCCATTTTGCAGAATGTTCTCAATCCTGTTTGTTGCTGTGTTCTTGGCCAGCTGCTTGGCAATGCGTGAGTAATAAAAACACAATTCAGAAATATATATCATAGCTTTTGTGATTTCAACTTGATGCATCTAGCTACAGAGAAAACCTCTGATGGTTTAATATATTTCAGAATGTACTTTTTAGTTAATTTAGCAGTAAAATCCAAATTGTACATATAAATGAAATGTATATACTGTATGTATAAATATAATTATTATTAATAATATAGTAAATATATTGCCCATGTTATTTTAGCCATAAAAGAACAGTACTCGTATTCCTCTGCGGTGGGTCTGGGCAGTGGCACCCCATTTGCTTCCTCCGGTGARGGACGCATCACAGCGGTCAGAGTATGGGAGAACAACAACGCCTACATCAACGGGTGAGCAGACCCTGACCAATGAACAGAAACCACTGACTCAGTCCAACTACACTACCCAACACACACCACGACTCAGTCCAACTACACTACCCAACAGACACCACTGACTCAGTCCAACTACNAACTACACTACCCAACAGACACCACTGACTCAGTCCAACTACACTACCCAACAGACACCACTGACTCAGTCCAACTACACTACCCAACAGACACCGCTGACTCAGTCCAACTACACTACCCAACAGACACCAAACACTCTTTCTTTATTGTGTTCATGACTGTTGAGGGAATTAAATAATTCCTCTAATGTACTCATTAATTAAAATCAATCTGTCTATTTATAAGAATTTGTAAGATACTTATTAACATAAAATAGACAGGATACAGTCTTATTAAAATGAGATAATAGTATTTATTCTCGGAGCACGCTACCATTTGACCATAAACAACAGTTTATATACAAGATATGACATCATAGGTTACAGAATAAATCTCCTCCTCCTGACCGATATAAAACAGGTTCAAAAGTTAATTCCAACTTCCCAGCGCACACACATGACACACAATATAATCTATTCTTCTGAAGGCTCACTATAATTTATTACCACTTTAGCAGACAACTCAAGATAATGGAAGACCTAAAAAGTTACTCACTGCCTTATCTAAACATCTCAGGGCTAAGTTGGGTCAGTTCAACCATAGTTTAACGACCCTTTCTGCTTACTTTATAACACACAGCACAAATCTCTTTTCACTAGGCGTGCAGAGTTCAATTAGTTATAGTTTTATCTAAATCTAGAAATTGTTTTAGTTATTATTAACAAAATTCCTAACAATGACTTACTCAGTACATGACAAATAAGTGTTATCGTATTTAACTACAATGGAAAATGTCAGTGCTAGATATTCTCTGACGCTAGCTCCTCTCTGTCTGAATGTGCCTTTTCAAAACACAACCAACATGAAAAGCCTGCTCTGTTTCTTAGGTTTCAGCTAAGATATGACTACACCTGGTCTTCAGTGTTTGGTCGCGAAGTGGGTGAAAAACAAGAGATGGAGCTGTTGGAGGATGAGGCCATTGTCCAGGTGTCTGGGAAGTACAACCCAGGAGACTACGTAAACTACCTGGCGTTCACCACCAACAGGGGGCGCTCTCTGTCGGCCGGCCAGCCCTCCCATATCTCCTTCAACTTCTACCCAGCCCGTGTGGGCAGTGAGCTGAGGCTGCTCAGCGGCCGTTCCGACGGTGCTGGCATCACCTCCATCGGAGCCCACTGGGGATTGATGTACATGGAAGAGGNTGTGGGCAGTGAGCTGAGGCTGCTCAGCGGCCGTTCCGACGGTGCTGGCATCACCTCCATCGGAGCCCACTGGGGATTGATGTACATGGAAGAGGCTGGAAGCAGTACTTCCTCTTAATTGAAAATAAATAAATATGTCTTGCTCTTTGGGATGTTATCCCGGATACAGAATAAGCCTAGTCCTGGACTACTACTTCATTCAGCATGCTTTTTAGTCCAGGAGTAAACAATCTGCATCCAGGAAACTGAACCTTTATGTTTTGGACAGATGTTTGACATTAACACAGACTGGACTGTTTCACTATCATTATCTGATGGATGCTTCATGAGAATTTAAACTGAATGAATTTGAATATTTAGAATATTTTGGGAGTATTTTTGTACTGCTACAAACAGTAAATACATGTAAAAGAGGGGGGATAACAAAAGTTCAAAATAGTTGTACAAGCAAAGAAACAATACATGGCCTTTCAAAATATCCACACGTAAGAGCGTGTGACCACTACTATTCTTTTACAAACTTTTGTTTTAAAGATACGGTTGTCGTTTCTGCAGCAGCCGCATCTGAGGGTGTGGGTCACGGACCACATCATTTGAGGTTGTATTAATCAAAATAAAAGAAAGAATTATATGGGATTTAAATGACTAATTATATATTTGATTAATTGAACAATCAAATATTATGGGGAGGTAATAGTGTCTCAAAGTGTTTTTTATATTTCTAGTTCCTTTTCTGGTACATCTGCTTATTGACATTTTAATAAAAAGCATATCTTTAATCATATTTCATTGTATTCCTTTTAATAAGAAAATCTGTAAAATAAATGTCATGGTATGGAGGTCAAACTGTTGTGTGAGGCCTTAAAGGAAGATGAGTATGACAGATTGAAAACTTAAGAGTTTCTGCATTGAAATTATTATACAAAATTTTTGCAACCAATAGAATGTTATATACTGTATATGGGGGATAAAACCATCCCAGCTCTGCATATTTTGCTGCGAAAGACAGCGTCATTAGATCATTTGTTTTGGTACTGGACATATGCAGCTTGTTTTTGGTCGCAGGTTCAGGAATGGCTGAAGAATTGCAACATGACAACTCTTCAAATAGCACTGCTCGATCAATAATATAATCATACTCTTAACAAAAATGTTTATCTTTAATTCACAAATAGGTAGAAAATGAGAATAGAAAGGTTCAGAACATTAGTGAAACATCACAGCACAATTTATGGAAAATAGTGAGAAAATAATCAAGAAAGAATATATATATACAGTGCCAGCCAAAAGTTTGGACACACCTACTCGTTCAAGGTTTTTTCTTTATTTTTACTATTTTCTACATTGTAGAATAATAGTGAAGACATCAAAACAATGAAATAACACATATGGAATCATGTAGTTACCCAAAAAATGTTAAACAAATCAAAATATATTTAATATTTTAGATTCTTCAAACCCTTTGCCTTGATGACAGCTTTGCACACTCTTGGCATTCTCTCAACCAGCTTCACCTATGCTGAGCACTTGTTGGCTGCTTTTCCTTCACTCTGTGGTAAAGCTCATCCCAAACCATCTCAATTGGGTTGAGGTCGGGTGATTGTGGGGGCCATGTCATCTTATGCAGTACTCCATCACTCTCCTTATTGGTCAAATAGCCTGTACACAGCCTGGAGGTGTGTTGGGTCATTGTCCTGTTGAAAAACAAATGATAGCGCAAACCAGATGGGATGGCGTATCGCTGCAGAATTATGTGGTAGGCATGCTGTTTAAGAATGCCTTTCTAAATAAATCATTGACAGTGTCACCAGCAAAACACCCCCACACCATCACACCTCTTCCTCCATGCTTCACAGTGGGAATCACACATCACCTACTCTGCGTCTCACAAAGACATGGCGGTTGGAACCAAAAATCGCTAATTTGGACTCAAGGCCAAAGGATAGATTTCAACCAGTCTAATGCCCATTGTTCGTGTTTCTTCGACCAAGTAAGTCTCTTCTTCTTATTGGTGTCCTTTAGTAATGGTTTCTTTGCAGCAATTCGACCATGAAGGCCTAATTCATGCAGTCTCCTCTGAACAGTTGATGTTGAGATGTGTCTATTACTTGAACTGTGTGAAGCAATTATTTGGGCTGCAATCTGAGGTGCAGTTAACTCTAATGAACTTATCAGCAGCAGAGGTAACTCTGGGTCTTCCTTTCCTTTGGCGGTCCTCAAGAGAGCCAGTTTCATCATAGCACTTGATGTTTTTTCCGGATTGACTGACCTTCATGTCTTAAAGTAATGATGGATTGTCATTTCTCTTTTCTTATTTGAGCTGTTCTTGCCATAATATGGACTTGGTCTTTAACCAAATAGGGTTATCTTCTGTATATCACCCTTACCTTGTCACAACACAACAGATTGCCTCAAAAGCATTAAGAAGGCAAGAAATTCCACAAATGAACTTTAAACAAGGCACACCTGTAACGCACAGCGTTGAGATTGCCTGCAATGCTCAGTCCGATGATGCTGTGACACACCGCCCCAGACCATGACGGATCCTCCACCTCCAAATCGATCCCACTCCAGAGTACAGGCCTCAGTGTAATGCTCAATGTAAGCCTATCAACTCCCGAGATTAGGCTGGTGTAACCGATGTGAAATGGCTAGCTAGTTAGCGGGGTGCGCGCTAATAGCGTTTCAAACGTCACTCGCTCTGAGACTTGGAGTAGTTATTCCCCTTGCTCTGCATGGGTAACGCTGCTTCGAGGGTGGCTGTTGTCGTTGTGTTCCTGGTTCGAGCCCAGGTAGGAGCGAGGAGAGGGATGGAAGCTATACTGTTACACTGACAATATTAAAGTGCCTATAAGAACATCCAATAGTCAAAGGTTAATGAAATACAAATGGTATAGAGAGAAATAGTCCTATAATTCCTATAATAACTACAACCTAAAACTTTTTACCTGGGAATATTGAAGACTCATGTTAAAAGGAACCACCAGCTTTCATATGTTCTCATGTTCTAGGCAAGGAACTTAAACGTTAGCTTTCTTACATGGCACATATTGCACTTTTACTTTCTTCTCCAACACTTTGTTTTTGCATTATTTAAACCAAATTGAACATGTTTCATTATTTATTTGAGGCTAAATTGATTTTATTGATGTATTATATTAAGTTAAAATAAGTGTTAATTCAGTATTGTTGTAATTGTCATTATTACAAATACATTTAAAAAATTGTCCGATTAATCGGTATCGGCTTTTTTTGGTTCTCCAATAATCGATATCGGTATCGGCGTTGAAAAATCATAATCGATCGACCTCTAAATTGGATACCACGAAATTGGGGAGAAAAAGGGATAAAACATGTTTTTTTAATAATAATAAAAAAATAGATTACAATAAAAGGAAATAATATAGTCAAATCAAACTTTATTGGCAAATGCACAGGATCCAGTGCAGTGTAAAGTGAAAACAGTACAAATCAAATCAAGTTTATTTTATATAGCCCTTCGTACATCAGCTAATATCTCGAAGTGCTGTACAGAAACCCAACCTAAAACCCCAAACAGCAAGCAATGCAGGTGTAGAAGCACGGTGGCTAGGAAAAACTCCCTAGAAAGGCCAAAACCTAGGAAGAAACCTAGAGAGGAACCAAGCTATGAGGGGTGGCCAGTCCTCTTCTGGCTGTGCCGGGTGGAGATTATAACAGAACATGGCCAAGATGTTCAAAATGTTCATAAGTGACAAGCATGGTCAAATAATAATCAGGAATAAATGTCAGTTGGCTTTTCATAGCCGATCATTAAGAGTTGAAAGCAGCAGGTCTGGGACAGGTAGGGGTTCCATAACCGCAGGCAGAACAGTTGAAACTGGAACAGCAGCAAGGCCAGGTGGACTGGGGACAGCAAGGAGTCATCAGGCCCGGTAGTCCTGACGTATGGTCCTAGGCCTCAGGTTCTCCGAGAGAGAGAAAGAAAGAGAGAAGGAGAGAATTATAGAGAGCATACTTAAATTCACACAGGACACTGGATAAGACAGGAGAAGTACTCCAGATATAACCAACTGACCCTAGCCCCCCGAACACATAAACTACTGCAGCATAAATACTGGAGGCTGAGACAGGAGGGGTCAGGAGACACTGTGGCCCCATCCGATGATACCCCCGGACAGGGCCAAACAGGAAGGATATAACCCCACCCACTTTGCCAAAGCACAGCCCCCGCACCACTAGAGGGATATCTTCAACCACCAACTTACAATCCTGAGACAAGGCCGAGTATAGCCCACAAAGATCTCCACCACAGCACAAACCAAGGGGGGGCGCCAACCCAGACAGGAAGATCACGTCAGTGACTCAACCCACTCAAGTGATGCACCCCTCCTAGGGACGGCATGAAAGAGCACCAGTAAGCCAGTGACTCAGCCCCTGTAATAGGGTTAGAGGAAGAGAATCCCAGTGGAGAGAGGGGATCCCAGTGGAGAGAGGGGACTACAGCTATACAAAGTATAACATAAGTGATTTTTCATAGTTTGTGTTTCTGGAACAGAAACTAACCCGCAGCTGACTGACACTTATCTGATCTGACAGCATTCTGAAAGAATGTCATAACACATTTATCATGATAAATCTATAGATGCAGTTTGTTATACTGCGTTATACTGTAAATAATGGGAAGTTTTGTCCTCTGTTGCACTCCAAACCTCCCTTCCTGTTATTAAAATTAAATTATGTTTCATTGGTTGCTTCGTATCACAGGAAAAAAAGTATGTTTGGCCTTAGTGGAAGAGGAGAATCTTTTGGTCACATTCTCCTCTGATGCTGGAAGGAAAAGGGACAATGAAACTGACCTTATTTTTAAACAACTTCCCTTTCCAGAGAAAATGTAAACACTGTACTGAGACCCAATGTCTGTCTATACAGGAAGTAGCCTATATTACAGAAAGTAGTAAATATTTCAGGATTTAGCCAATATTACAGGAAGTAGTTCATTTATAGTTAATTCATTGTTCATTTTCTCCAGTTATATTTCCTTGAAAAATGTTAAATAATTGAACCTTCAGTTCAGTGCAGTGTTCAGTACAATGTCACGTCACCATTATGGTGATTTTTCAGTAGCATATTGTTCAATAATAATGTAATGAAACAGAATCATTAAAAGCTTTAAAGGAACCTGTAACCACACCTGTATAGCATAAGAAAAGCCAATGCACAAAATAAATAGACACACATTGTAATCCAGATGCATGCCTGGATAAGAAATGTCATAATCAATATAATGAATGAACTTATGACTATAGCCTGGTGGGTGCTGATATAATCTATATAATGAATGTACTTATGACTGCAGCCTGGTAGAGGCCCCTATTACTTTTTAACCAAACTGTCACAGTTGCGCCACTAATATAATCAGTTCAGTGATTTGTAGAGTGTTAAATGATTTGTAGAGGCGGGAAAAAGCCAGCCTCAAAGAATAACTTAGGTTGGGAAAACAATAGTGGCGCGAAGCCAAAAATAGTTGATCATTAACATAAAAAGGAGTAACTATGTATGTGATGTAAGGATGAAAACTGTATAAAAGGAGTTTCCCGAGGCTGGGAAGACAGTTGATCCATGGACCAGCTTGGCTTGTTACTTTGTAATAAAGTCTATTTGAATTCACAAGTTCCGATATCTGAGAAATATTATTGGACCAATATTTCTACGTCACCATCTGTGAAAAACCGTCATGCAGGTCATACAGCTTATATAAAATGACCATAAAATATACAGGTAGAACAGAATGCAAATCTGTATAAAAGTAATGGGATTCAGCAAATGGCCAACTCTTCCCTTTATCAGAACTAATTGTGCCCCTATGATAAGGGTACAATTAGCCATGTGATACAAGGTATGAACAATACAAAATGTCTGATCATCATCATGTGTTTAATTTGTTTAATCAACAAAGCAGTATTGATTCCTTCCATGAATTCTGATGGCAGCTATTGTGAGAAAGATGGTAAAAGCCACTGCCATAGTGATTTCAATAAATTATTATATTGAACTTGGACACAAATATGTTTGTGCTGCAGTTAGGACATCCCTCTCTGCAACTGGATCCTGGACTTCCTGAGGCGCAGACCACAGGCTGTAAGGATTGTCAACAACACCTCCTCCACACTGACTCCTAACGCAGGGGCCCCCCAGCGGTGTCCTCAGTCCTCTGCTGTACCCCCTGTTCATCCACAACTGCGTGGCTTTGCACGACACCAACTCCCTCATGAACTTTGCTGACAGCACGGTTATAGGCCTGATAACCAACGGCAACGAGTCAGCCTATAAGGAGGAGGTTAGTGAACTGGCATTGTGGTGTCATGACAACAACCTCTCCCTCAAAGTCAGCAAAACAAAGTAGTTGATTGTTAACTTCAGGAAGCAGGGGTGTGAACATGTCCCGATCCACATCAACCGGACTGCAGTATAGAGAGTCACTAGTTTTAAGTTCCTCGGCATCCACATCACCGAGGATGTGACATGGACCAACACCACCACCACTGTTGTAGACGTTATCACAGTGCGCGTCGCTGCTCCTTCCATCTTCAATATCGAACTACCGCTTTTGGATCCTGGCCCTCTGAATTAAGAAAAGCTCTAATCAATGGAAGGTGGAAAACTAATCAATGGAAGGTGGAAAAATAGCCGTGGTCTTTCCTGAGTAGGCAACAAGACTTCTGCGGAACTCTGTGAATTTGTGAAACAACTAGTTTTTGTTTATTTTAGATAATAAGGGTCTAGGACCTCTCTGAATGTTATTCTGTCATCGTATAACAAAGCCTACTGTATGTAGGCAAAGTCACTGAGTTGAGAGTGGTTGCATAAAGAGGATCTTATTTTTGATGGTAGGTAAATCGGCCTGCCAGAAAGTATTGCCTTTTCATGCTTGTATGGTTGGTAATGTTTTGCATAGTGTGCTGTATTTCAGAGGACCCGAGCAGGAACAATCTACAGCCAAAGACTGAAGAGAGACCTAGCCAGTAGAATGCTGATTGTAGTTTTGAAACTGAGGTAAAAGTGCAGTAACTGCAGTCGACTGTGTTATTTCAGACGCAATAATTGCTGCATACTGCAGTTATACTGCACTCTAACTGCAGTCATACTGCACTCTGACTGCAATCTTTTTTCATAAGGGCAATGACAGCAGGTGGAGTCTTCTAAAGGAGTGCATAATGCAGGTTAGCTGTAGATTATTAATTTACAAAACTGTAGTCGCACCCTTGCTCAAACAGATACAGTACAGTGTGCCTTTTGGTCAAACAGAACAGTGTGTGTTCAGTTAACCACTGTCTAAACCTGCTGGTGCATGTCCAATAAGGATCATAGTCCTGGTCTAATGTACCTTCACTAAATCAGACAGTTGTTGATGTAGTTTTCAATCATTGATTAGTTACTACTTTCTCCAGTTAGAAACTCGATATCCATCATCATGTCCTCAGTGTGACAGCAATAAATGTGTTCTGTGGTGATGTCTAAACTGTACCAGCAGATGGCAGCATATAAACAGACAAAGATCATGAGGAAAGGAAAATGTGAAATCAGCCTCGAGGCTTAACTACAACTTTTATATAGTCTTAACAACCAATGTAACAGGCAATGTAATTACATGAAAAGAAAATATTATACACGTGTTAATACTGCTAAGAAATGTAAGTATGGACACTGAAGTTCAACCTGTAACAAACTGAAGGGGAGTGCATGCCCAGGGACAGGTTGAGAGAGCAGTGGGGAGAGGCATTGTGTGTTCATACTAGGCTCCTATCTGGGAACCCTCCTCATGACGAATAAATAAATGCAAAACAGGACTTAATCAATTAATTCATAAGTGACTTGTGTTTGACTGTGCTACATCTTGTGACATTGTCATTAAGAATATTCGTAGTGATATTTTTTTGTTTTAAGTCTACTATACATCCACATGGTATGGAGGCCAAAAGATCACTGTGACACTCCATAGTAACCTTCATCAAACACACATCCACTTTGTTGTTTGCATTGTTTATTTATGATTATACAATGGGTGGGTCTTATTCTGAATGCTGATTGATTATAACCGCATTCCAGCCTTAAAACCGCATTCCAGACGGTGTCTAGTCCACAAGTTACCACCGACTAAATCTATAACATTAAAATGCTGTCACGGCCGTCGTAAGGAGGAGACCAAGGCGCAGCGAGGTAAGCGTACATTCTTCTTTAATAAAAGAATGAACACTGAACAAACAAACAAAATGACAAAACGAACCGTGAAGCTAATATGGATAGTGCAGACAGGCAACTAAACATAGATCAAGAACCCACAAAACCAAAAGGGAAAATGGCAACCTAAATATGATCCCCAATCAGAGACAACGATAAACAGCTGCCTCTGATTGGGAACCAAGTCAGGCCACCATAGACATACATATACCTAGRCTTACCAAAACCCCTAGACATACAAAAAACCCTAGACAATACAAAACAAGCATACCCACCCTCGTCACACCCTGACCTAACCAAAATAATAAAGAAAACATAGATAACTAAGGTCAGGGCGTGACAAATGCCTATTTACTCTGTTCCATTTGCCTGCGCAATCCACTGTCTCCTCAGCCCAGCCAGGCAATTTATAAACTTGATCTCCACTATAAAAAGCATCTAGACATTACCTCAAGTTTCTTTTTGACTAACATTTCGTTTTCAACAGCGGAGATTTGCATAAACCTTGGGGTCTGTCTCTCCGACATTTGCAACATTGTTTCAATATTCAAGCTGTTCCATAGTAATGAACGTGTCGGGAAAAGACAGACAGGCAGGCCGCATTTCTCAGCCAGTCGAAATCATGAATCAGCTGGCATAATATTTATGGATATATACAAAGAAATGTCAATAGAAAGCAGGTCAAATGAAACGAAGTGCAGCTAGTATGTAGTTTTTCCAGCTTCAGTTTGATGTGATTGTGTTAGCTGTGTTGTTGGCTAGCTCCTCTGAACAACACTGTCCTGACAAGAGAGCACATTTCCTATGCCAGGTGAAATCGCGGCCAGGTGGCCTCCCTAATCAGCACTGACCCTAATGGTTGACTATCTAGGGCGTGCACAGGGAAGGGCATATCCACAGGAACAAGGGGGATCCCTAAACTATGGGCAAATGAACGGTCAATAAAATTCCCAGCTTCGCCTGAATCTACGAGCGCCTTATGCTGGGAATGCGGGGAAAACTCAGGAAATTTAATAAACACATACATGTGAGCAACAGGGGGCTCCGGGTGAGCCTGGTGCCGACTCACCTGGGGTGACACGAGAGTGCCCTGCCTGCTGCCTCGACTCCCTGAGGAAACCCCCAAAACCGAACAGCAGTGTGCCCTCTGTGGCCACAGATGGTGCAGGGAATTGCCCCTCCTCCGGTCGCCCTAAGCGCAGCACCTCCCAGCTACATGGGCGTCGGAGCTGGGGGATGGATCTGACAGGCCCCGATCCGGATGTCCGTGGGTAGCCAGCAAGTTGTCAAGCCGGATGGACAGGTCCACCAGCTGGTCCAACGTGAGGGTGGTGTCTCGGCAGGCCAACTCCCGACGGACGTCCTCGCGCAGACTGCACTGGTAGTGATAGATCAGGGCCCTGTCGTTCCATCCCGCGCTGGCGGCCAGGGTCCGGAAGTCCAAAGCGAAATCCTGCGCGCTTCTCATCCCCTGCCTCAGGGTGAACAGACGTTCACCCGCCGCTCGACCCTCGGGTGAACTCTGCGTAATGGTCCAACGCCACGTCTCCTTCACTCCATAAGGCGTTGGCCCACTCCAGGGCTTTGCCTGAGAGGCAGGAGACGAGGGTTGACACGCTCTCTTGTCCACGAAGGAGCCGGGTGGACGGTCGCCAGGTAGAGCTCCAGCTGGAGTAGGAACCCCTAGCATCGGACAGCCGTCCCATCATACTCCCTCGGGAGCGAGAGCCAAATCCCGCTGGAACCGGGTGAAGGAGGGGTGGACAGTGGGGCCTGCTGTAGTGGGGCTGGTGGGAGCGTTGGAAGACCTCCTTCTCTCTCCCATCTATCCATCGTCTGCAGCACGCGATCTATGGCGGTGCCCAGAATTGCAACAAGGTCGCGTGCTGCTGGGCGCGCTCCTCGACCGTGAAAGGGACCGTCTGCTCCTGCTGACTCCATTTACGGGTGAGTGATTCTGTAATGGTATGCGTGAAGGGCTGTAGGAAGTCAGGCGCAGGAGAGCAGAATAGGTGGTAGCAAACGGAGCATTATTTGAGACCCAAAAGCACACGTCACAAACTAACACGAAATACAAAATAAGGGTTTAACATAACCCAGCGATACCAGCCGAACGTGCGCATACAATGAACAGTAAACAATCACTCACAAACAAACATGGGGGAACAGAGGGTTAAATAATGAACAAGTAATTGAGGGATTGAAACCAGGCGTGTAAGACAAAGACAAAACAAATAGAAAATGAAAAGTGGATCGGCGATGGCTAGAAGGCCAGTGACATCGACCGCCGAACGCCCGCCGAACAAAGAGAGGGACCAACTTCGGCGGAAGTCGTGACATCTCATCTATATATTCGTAGCCGTCTATTTACCACCACAGAACGAAGCTGGCACTAAGACAGCTCTCAACCAACTCTATAAGGCCATAAGTAAGAGAAAAATGCTCACCCAGAAGCGGCGCTCCTAGTGCAGGCAAACTTATATCAGTTTACCAAATTTTTACCAGAATGTCACGTGCAACCAGAGGAAAAAAATCCTAGACCACCTTTACTCCACACACAGAGATGCATGCAAAGCTCTCCCCCGCCCTCATTTGACAAATCTGACCATAATATAATCCTCCTGATTCCTGCTGTACAGAAAACAGGAAGTACCCGTGACTCGCTCAATACAGGAAGTGCGTCAGATGACGCGGATGCTACACTACAGGACTGTTTTGCTAGCACATACTGGAATATGTTCTGGGATTCATCCAATGGCATTGAGGAGTACACCACCTCAGTCATGGGATTCATCAATAAGTGCATCAACAACATCATCCCCACAGTGACCGTACGTATATATCCCATAACCAGAAGCCATGGATTACAGGCAACATCCACACCGTGCTAAATTCTAGAGCATCTGCTTTCAAGGAGCGGGACACTAATCCAGATGCTTATAAGAAATCCCGCTATGCCCTCAGATGAACCATCAAACAGCCAAAGCGTCAATATAGGATTAAGATTGAATCCTACTACACCGGCTCTTCGGATGTGGCAGGGCTTGAACACTATTATGGACTACAAAGGGAAACTCAGACGCGAGCTGTTCAGTGATGCGATCCTACCAGATGAGCTAAAACCCTTTTATGCTCGCTTCAAGGCAAGCAACACTGAAGCATGCACGAGAGCACCAGYTGTTCTGGATGACTGTGTGATAACGCTCTCGGTAGCCGATGTGAACAAAACCTTTAAACAGGTCAACATTCACAAAGCCTCTGGGCCAGACGGATTACCAGGACGTGTATTCAAAGCATGCGCGGACCAACTGTCAAGTGTCTTCACTGACATTTTCAACCTCTCCCTGACCGAGTCTGTAATACCTACATGTTTCAAGCCGACCTAAATGATTATTGCCCCGTAGCACTCACGTCGGTAGCCATGAAGTGCATTGAAAGGCTGGTCATGGCTCACATCAACAGCATCCTCCCGGACACCCTAGACCAACTCCAATTCGCATTCCGCTCCAACAGATCCACAGATGACGCAATCTCAATCTCACTCCACACTGCCCTTTCCCACCTGGACAAAAGAAACAGTTATGTGAGAATGCTGTTCATTGACTACAGCTCAGCGTTCAAAACCATAGTTCCCACAAAGCTCATCACTAAGCTAAGGACTCTGTAACTAAACACCTCCCTCTGCATCTGGATCCTGGACTTCCCGACAGGCCGCCCCCAGGTGGTAAGAGTAGGCAACAACACGTCTGCCACGCTGATCCTTAACACTGGGGCCCCTCAGGGGTGTGTACTTTAGTCCCCTCCTGTACTCCCTGTTCACCCACAACTGTGTGGCCAAACATGACACCAACACCATCATTAAGTTTGCTGACGACATAACAGTGGTAGACCTGATCGACAACAATGAGACGGCCTATAGGGAGGACGTCATAGAATGGGCAGAGTGGTACCAGGACAACAACCGCTACTTCAATTTGAGCAAGACAAAGGAGCTTATCGTGGACTACAGGAAAAGGCGGGCCGAACAGGCCCCCATTTAACATCACCGATTTACATTGACCCTTTTGTACACTGCCGCTACTCATTGTTTATTATCTATGCATAGTCACTTCACGCCTACCTACATGCACAAATGAACTCAACCTGAACAATGATGTGGGGGGGCTGTCAATGTGTTGTCCCGGCGATACCTGTAGATGCACTACACCCCTACCAAAGCTCAATGTGTATATTGATGTTTTTATATTGTTGTGATTGGTGTTTTATGTTGTCAATGTGTCTTTGTAAAAAAACTTTATATGCTGCTATTTTGGCCAGGTCTTTCTCTTAATATTTTTTCTTATCTCAATGAGACTAATTTGGTAAAATAAAAAATGTAAACAAATGGGAATTTCGAATTCATCTGGATTTTGGCATATTAATGTAATTGTTATTTTGTTTAGTGTATATCTTTTTAAAATTCCTATCAGTGGTGTGTATTTATGGATGCCAAGGGCAACCAGGCTTCCCCCAAAGAAATCCAAGAAAGAAAGACATAAAATAATGAATCTTTCGTCTGTCAGTGTTTCATAATTTTGATAGTTTTGCTGATAGTGTATCATCAAGCCTAAAAACGATTTTCTTTGAAGGGAAGACGTGGTGCTTTTGAAATACTTTAATTTGTCTCTTTCATTGTTCTCTTTTCATTTGTCTCTTTTAATTTGTCTCTGTTGTGTATTGTTCTTGAATGGGTAAGGTATTCCTTTGCAATCTGTTAACACGTTGTGAATCAGTCTACTGCTCTCTTAGTCTGCACAGTGGGCAGAGAAGCCTGATGGCCTAGACTGGATACACTTCAGAACACTTGTTGTTATTTTCTTCCTGTACAACTTTGAAACACCATGCAGACAATGTTACACGTATCATTCCTGTGTGTGTGTGTGTGTGTGTGGAGTGTACTGTGTTTTAAATCATTATGTTTAAGGCAAGGTTTCTAAGTGTGTCTCACCACACTTTAATATTTAATAGAGATAAATAATGTATGTCTTATACMCCTCCTAGATTTGGACTAATATGCAGCATCTATTGGGGCCTTTGTTGAACTTYGTGTCGATGACAAAAGTACTGTTTCTTGGGGGCCGATCAACATATTCTCCCTAAAAGCAATGCCAATCATTTTTCTGCTCCATAAAGTAGTCAAACAGGCTAGACACTGCAGTGAGATCATGARCTTAGGCRACACTTTCTGGATCTGGGTTGGACTTTCCTRTTGTTTTGATGTTTAAGCTCAGTGACAGARAGATATATCCCCATTCCATTATATTCAGCAGGCAGGCAGGCTGTGGGAAACTGTTCAAATTGTCAGTATCTGTTTCTCTTGCCAGACAGGAGAGAGATATATCTCCACACACAGGTGTATTTTAGAGTTATGAAACATTCACATGAAATGTTAGAKATGGCAGAAAGTTGCTGCCATCTGTCAGTTAACCATATTTTATATGACATACATGATTTTTTGTTAACTAGTAAATAGTTGCCTACAGCAAAGTGTGTTTAAATAATTTCTAACTTGTTAATAATTTCTGCTAGTTAGTTTTTGCTACCATGTGGGTTTTAGCTTGCTTGAGCCTGCTAACTGAGGAGTGTTAATTCACCTGTTTCCAGATATGTTTTATTTTAAAACATTTATCTTACAAAGGACTTGTTTAATCTAACTGAACTATTTATCTGTACATGGAATTGTATTTGTTGWTTTTTTACTCATTCTTTTCTATTCTTTACAGGAAAATGCCACGGGTACTATCTGATGTGTGGAGCCATTTCACTGCTGCTAATGTAGAAGGAAAATCTGTGTACATTTGCAAATGCTGTGCCGAATCATATGTGAAGAATGCAACAAAGATGCAGAATCATCTGGCCAAGTTCATAAAGTTCCCTCAGCTCTCACAACAAGCAACCTCTGACAAACGTCCCTCTACTTCTATTCGAGGTGAAAATTATGAATCAGACACCTTATCGATAGCAACAGCTCATGGTCCTCCTGGAATCAGAAGTTTTTTTGACTCAATGGAGGAACGTAGTCAGAGAAATGCTGATGAATGTCTTGCTCGAGCTGTGTATGCAACTGGTTCACCTCTGATGCTCACAGGCAATGTGTATTGGAAGAGGCATTTCAGAATGTTCTTCACCCAGCATACACCCCTCCAACCAGACATGCTTTATCTACTCAATTGCTGGATGCAGAGTTCAACAGAGTTCAAGTGAAGASAGCCAAGGAAATGGTTAGGTAAGTGAAGGGTCATCAAGTTATAGCAGCAATATACCTCACCAAGCAAAATGAGAAGAATAAGAGCACCACATTGAWGCTGCCCAGCAACATACGTTGGGGTGGTGTTGTCATCATGTTTGACAATCTCCTGGAGGGGAAGGAGTCTCTCCAAGAAATTGCCATATCACAGTCTGCTGATATGGACAGCCCCATCAAGAGGATCCTCCTGGATAATGTATTTTGGGAGAGAGGGGTAAGCAGCCTGAAACCTATAGCAGTAGCCATTGCACGGATTGAGGGAGACAATGCCATCCTGTCTGATGTTCAGACTTGCAGATGTAAGAGAAGAAATCCGTTCTGCCCTGCCCACTTCACTTTTACTCCAAGCAGAGGAAACTGCAGTTCTGAAATACATCAAAAAGCATGAAGACTTCTGCCTGAAGCCCATACACGCTGCAGCGTACATGTTGGACCCCAAGTATGCTGGCAAGAGCATCCTGTCTGGTACAGAGGACAACAAGACCTATGGTGTCATCACTACCGTGTCTCGCCACCTTGGCCTGGATGAGGGCAAGGTTCTTGGCAGTCTRGCAAAGTACACGTCCAAGCAAGGGCTTTGGGATGGAGATGCAATATGGCAGTCGTGCCAGCTTATCTCATCACCCACCTGGTGGAAGGGACATTAGGATCTGAGGCTCTTTCCCCTGTTGCCTCCATCATCCTCCAAATCCTACCAACATCAGCCGCCTCAGAGCGCAATTGGTCCTTGTTTGGGAACACACACACCAAAGCACACAACAGGCTGACCAATACAAGGGTTGAAAAATTGGTGGCCATCCGGGCAAATATGAGGTTTCTTTTGCTTGACAACGAGCCATCCCCAAAAAGGTTGGAACGTGACAGTGAAGATGAGGCCTCAGAGTCTGATGTTCAGGAGGTGGACATTGAGGAGGTCCAGGGAGAAGACATGGAAGCCTGAGAGGAAGACAACCAAAGCTTTAGTTTCTAGACTATCATTTTACAGATGTATGTTGAAAACGTTTTTGGGAGACGCGATGGTTCAATGGGGATCATTCAATAATCCCTTTCTTTTGTTGTTGTGAAATCATCCCATGTGAAATCATCCCATGTGAAGAGTCAACTCATTTAATTAAAGTTCAATTCGTAACTAAATATTTGTTTTTATTTCTATTGGAAAGATTTATTAATTTGCAATTATGTCTACTTATGATAAGGTAAAAGGTGTATGTTTCTGTCTCCATATGATATGGTAAATATATCCAATGCGTATTACTTTGCATATATTTGTCACAGCTGTTAAAAGAAGAGGACCAAGGTGCAGCGTGGTGAGTGGATCATCACTGGAGGCTTCTTGCCATGGATCATCACTGGAGGCTTCTTGCCATGGATCATCACTGGAGGCTTCGTGCCATGGATCATCACTGGAGGCTT